>NC_091458.1:146258995-146331495 GCF_027789765.1 Dendropsophus ebraccatus
CTGACATATCATTCAGAGGAGAGTGATTACAGCCCGGTGTAGCAGGCCAGATTAACCCCCATGCAGATTATAACCGGGTATAGTTTAGCCTAGGCCAGAGTATACCCCGGGGTATAAAATAGCCTAGGCCAAACTATACCCCTGCAGGCCAGAATATACCCAGGGTATAAAATGGCCTAGGCCTGAGTATACCCCGGGGTATAAAATAGCCTAGGCCAAACTATACCCGGTGTGTAATATAGCCTAGGCCAAAGTATAGGCCAAAGTATACCCATACAGGCTAGAATATATCGTCGAACAAGGCCACAGTATACCCAGGGGATAAACTGTATACCTGGGGGTGTAAAACAGCCTAGGCCAGACTATATATCTCCGGGCCATAATGTTATGACCTTGCTGGTTTTCTCACCCCTGGCTCAAGCCACAGTAAATCCCAGGGAATATATTCTCGTACCGAGGGGTGTAAAATAGTCTAGGCCATACTTTAAATGTGGGTATAGTCTAGCCCAGGCAGTATACCCTGGAGGATAGACTCTATATTTGGCGGTGTAAAATAGTCTAGGCCAGACTATATCCCTCCAAGTTATCATGTCACTGGTTTTCTCAGTTCTGGCCCAGGCTACAGTATACAGGGGATATATTCTATACCAGGGGGTGTAAAATAGCCTAGGTCAGATTTTATTGCTCCAGGTCATAATGTTATCATTTCACAGTTTTTCTCACTTTATCTCTAATTTGTTGAAAAGTGCGCAGATCTTTATATGTACATATATATATATATATATATAATTCTCGGGCAAACAGCTGCTTCCTCTTGTTGGGAAATACAGTTCAGTGCTTACATTGAACTGACAGGAGGTGGCGCTGTCCCATCACTGCATCTTCTGCACTATTTTTTTTTTTTTAAAAGGAGGAGGTTTTTATGGGCTGTGCAAAATTTTAAAGTTGTTGCGCAAAAATCATCATTAGACATAAGTGCCTTGATACATCTTGCACAATTTATGCCTAAGGCTGGGCTGACATTGCATTTTTTGCTGTCCGTTTTTTTTTTTTCATCCTTTTCTGCAAACGAAAAACGGATTGAAAAATGGATAAAAATGCATTTTTAATCTGTTTTTTTAACCATTTTTTATTATCAAAAAGTTAATGGGAAATCTGATCAAAACGGAGGCACACAAACGCTTCCTTTTTTTCCATCCAGTTTGCAAAAAGAACGGATGGAAAAAAAAAACAGACTGCAAAAACACAGTGTGAACCCAGCCTAAAACAGCTTGGCTACAAAGCTACACTAGGGTAGGATTTTGCACAAAGAACAAATATTTGCACATGATAAATCTAATGAAAACTAGTTAATGAAACAACAACCCCCCCCCCAACACTGAAAAAAGGTGGAGGCATTGGAAACTGATGTAAAATAGCGCAATTTATGCATTTATGAAGTGCACAAAATCTCCTTATTAGCAAAAAAATAAAATAAAAATATGTGCAAACACAATGATAAATGTCCCCTATGGGGGAGATTTATCAAGCATGGTGTAATGTGAAACTGGCTCAGTTGCCCCTAGCAACCAATCAGATTCCATCTTTCATTCCTCACAGACTCTTTGGAAAATGAAAGGTGGAATCTGATTGGTTGCTAGGGGCAACTGAGCCAGTTTCACTTTACACCATGTTTGATAAATCTCCCCCTATGTGTTTAGATTTTTAAGATTTACATCAGTAGCTTCTCACCTAACTCGCCAAATCCCCAATAAATGTTGAAAAATTAAGTAATTCTTGTATCTATCACTCAATGCTAATGATTTCATGGGGGTATAAAATGGCCTAAGGGGGTATAATCTAGCCTAGGCCAAAATATACCCCGGGGTATAATCTAGCCTAGGCCATTTTAAACCTGGGTAATAGTCTGGGCTGGGGGTATACTCTGGCCTGTTACACCGGGAGCCATGTCTAGTTGAGGCCGCCCAGATGACTTGTTAGCTCTGATTTTCATACAGCGCAGGGAGGAATAAAACAACATTTTTGGGGAGACGGAGGTTATGGCAGATGAGCCATTTACATGGTAGGAAACAATGCAGCATCCTTCGTAACACCATTATTATAACTCAGAACCCTAAGGGCAGCTTCACACGTACCGGATACGCAGCGGATTTCATGCTGCAAGTTTGCAGTAAAACCCCCTGCAGATCCTGTTAGTGTGAATGGGTCACATAACCGCAGCGGAATTTTTAATCCGCTGCCAGTATATGACCCCGCCCCTTAAACCCCCCACATCCCGCTGCTTGCAGCCCCCAGCCCGGAGCATACATTACCTGTGGCTGTGTGTGAGGCTCCCGGCTCCCCTCTCTCTCCATCAGCCAATCAGTGCACGGGCAGCACCGATGGGCTGATGGGAAGCGAAAGGGCCAGGAGCCTCACACACAACCGCAGGTAATGTATGCTGCGGGCGGCGGGATGCGGGGGGTTAAAGGGGCCGGGTTACATATCCGCATTGGAATAAAATTTCCGCTGCGGGTATGTGACCCATTGACGTCGGTACGTGTGAAGTTACCCTAAAGCCTTATGATTGGTTCCCTTTAATAAAACTCAGATTTTCTCACAAAGCTCCATTGCTACTATATATACAGTATATAAATCTACAGTAGTTTTGATAAATGGAGATACAGAGCAGGACACTTGACATTCTCTGCAATCTGTCCCATTACTTGACAGAAAGAGATGGTGAGATGAGATTCACAGTCCCATAGCAATTATTGATCAGTGGGAAGACAAGTCTCAAAGGGTTAAAAATTATAAATGACTGTGCTCTGACACTGTGTATAGTCAGTAACTCTATAGAATCATTAAAACATGACAACTAAATAGACACCAATGAGCCATATCATTAAAACCAAATAAATAAAATCGATTATATTGTGACAAAGACGCCTTGTCGAGGAAAATATATTAGGTGGCCAGTGGACAGCCAGTTCTTAAAACTGAAGTACGAAAAATTGTGGTGGCTACACAGCTGGATCAGAACATTCCAATACCACAAGGCAAATCTAAATTGGTATAGAAAAAAAAGGAGTGACAGACGTGGCGGACACAAGGCAGAGAAGACTGTGTTTTTTATTACAGGTGAATTACTAGGCTAGGTTCACACTGCATTTTTGCAATCCGTTTTTTTTTTTTCCATCCGTATGAACGGATGAACGTACAGATGAAAAAAAATGGATTGCAAAAACGCAGTGTGAACCTAGTCTTACAAACAAGGAGAGGCTAGAAGAAGATACTCAGAAACAAAGTTTATAGGTAGGTAGGTAGGGTCCTTAATCAGGATTATGACCCAAGCTTACCCTGTCTATTGTTTGTGGTAGCCGCTGGGTTGGGCGTCCCCTACATCAGACGGAATATCCCTATCTCTGGGGAAACTGTCAGATTGTGGGGAGATTGGTAGAACAAGACTGAGTTTGCATATGAAAGAGAGAGGTACTGTCGACCTCCTAAGGGTACTATTACACCAAGCAATTTTCCGACGACTAACGATAAACGATCTTAAACGACCGCTAAGGCAAACGACCCGAAATCGTTCGCCCAAGTACATGAAACGATGATCGTTATTTATGATCGTTCTTGCGGTCGTTTAGTCGTCGCTATTGCGTACGTTTCAGCTGTGAATTCTTATTCCACCGAACGATGTGCGAACGATGAGCGAACGATCAAACGACAAAAATAGGTCCGGATCCTATTAAACGATTAACGATTTCTCGTTGGTCGTTTAATCGTTGCCTGCTATTACACGAAATGATTATCGTTCAAATCCGAACGATTTAACGATTTTTCGAACGATAATCGTTCCGTGTAATACCACCCTTAGTGTCACCAAGAGACTATGCATGTGGTCAGGACAGTAAATGACTTAGGGTCCTATTACATGGACCGATCAATACTGTAAATGAGCACCGATCTGCTACATTGGCGCTGGTTTCCTGGGCCTATTATATATGTTAGCAAGGGCTGCATGGACATCATTAGCGATGTCCGTGCAGTCTTTGCCCAAACAGGTGATATTACCTGGTCTCCTCCTGCATTCTGTTTCCTCCTGGTATCACATGCTGCAGTTTCAGAGCGGCCCCTCCGAGCTGAAAGGCCACTTAGCCCATCACTGGCCACTTAGGCCATCACTGGGACCAATGTGATTGGCTGAGCAGCCTTTTAGCCCAGACAGGCCACTGTGAAGCTGCAGCATGCGGGACTAGGGAGGAAACAGAGCGCAGGAGGAGACCAGGAATGTGGACAAGGTTCGTTGAATCGTCAGCCGTCGGCCACGCATAGATATTACACATAGCTATGCGCTGCCAGAGGCCGATGATTTTAGGTCAGGGCCTTAAGAAATGATCAACCAATGAGGGGCTGCAAAATTACTTCTATTTAAAAAGCTCAATACTTCCAGTAGTTATCAACTGCTGTATGTCCTGCAGGAAGTGGTGTATTCTTTCCAGTGTGACACAGTGCTCTCTGCTGCCACCTCTGTCCTTGACAGGAACTGTGCAGTTCAGGAGAGGTTTTCTATAAGGATTTGCTGCTGCTCTGGACAGTTCCTGACATGGACAGAGGTGGCAGCAGAGAGCACTGTGTCACACTGGAAAGAATACACCAGTTCCTGCAGGACATACATCAGCTGCTAAGTACTGGAAGACTGGAGATTTTTAAATAGAAGAAATTTACAAATCTGTATAACTTTCTAGTTATACCCCATTAACTATGAATAGCTGGAATGGCAATACCCCTTTAACACACTGTCACTTTCACAAAAACATCCTTTTATGTACAAATCAAACGCAAGGTCACATTTTGGATGAAACTATGCAGCTATTGTCGTTTTATGCTTTAATAAGCCCAACCGTATTAATTTTTCCCAGAAGCTTCATCTAACCGATTCTAATTATCTTATAAAAATTGTACTGCAAAGCTGAATTAATCTGCATTATCTTAGCTAAATGTGTTCTGCCAGAAATCATCTTGTTTTATAGGAAAGGCATACATTAAACAACGACCAATGTGAAATCGCTTACAGCTTTACACAACTTGTGACAGAGATTTTCTGGGTCAGGACTCACAATGTTTACTGATATTGGAAATATGTGAATCTAATCTAACATTATTTTTACAGCTAAATGAAGTGCAGCAAGCAGTGTGGTGTTAGTATAGTACATCCGTATCATGCTCAATAAACTGCAATTACGATGATATATGTGCAGATTATTAATTGGGTCATTTTAAAGGGGTACTCCGGCGAAAATCTTTTTCCTTATAATGGGGTCCGTGTCGTGTGCGATCGACTGCGCATGACCTTGCGGCAGCGGCATAATGACGCGTGACCGGGTTGACTGACAGCACGACACGCCGTCATCTGCATCCGGAGTGGAGTTGTGACCCACCCGGACTATCGGTACTGCCACCCACAGAAAGGGGAGATGACCCAAGTAAGGTGCAATTACTGTGTCGGTGTTTAAGCAATAATCACTGAGTCCTTTTACCATAAATAAACTCTTCTTTACTTTAGGAATACTTGATACAGTAGTATACAGTAGACTTGTGACTTGACAATATACTTTGGACTTGACTGACAAGACCTGTGCTGAGAGCTTGAGGTAGAATAGCCGTGCTGTCTTGGTTGTGTGCTGAGAAGAAGAGTAAATAAAGAAATGTAGAGAGGAGGATGTCACGAGAGTCCCAACCCAAGTAGCAATGTGCTCTGCCGGAACTTTAAAAGTAGAATACTTGAGAGTAGAGAGAATACTGTGTTTTGACTTCTTGTATTTGCACCACCTATTGCCCCCCCAGTGTCGGGTGACCCGTCTTATGAGGGTGACACAAGCCCCAGACCTTGTTACCTGGGTTGAGCAGAGTGGCCAAGGTTTCCTGGTTACACCCGCGCTGTGAGATACGTATTCTTCTAACAACTTTGCTCTATCCAGATCAGTTCCATTTGCTTTAGGATACTGTACTGCACCTTTAGACTTGTTCTTAGAGTGAGCTGGGATGATCTCTGACTTTGTCCCCTCTGTGAGTGTTTAGCACTGCATAGTGTGTTGAAGTGCTGCTTTCAATAAAAGTGTCTGTGCTTCCCATGTGTGTCTGTCCACTATCTTGCTTCAGACTACACTGGACTGTCCTCTAACAGGGCACCTGGCATAAGCCAGGGCCCAATTTGACTGCTATAGGGACCATTCTGGCTTTTGTCTTCTCTGTATGGGAACCAGACTAAGAATGACTACACTTCCTCTCCCCCTGTGACAACCTCCTACAGGGTATGTAAAACCTGCTGTGAGTGGTGGAGAGTGCAGATGAAGAAGGAGGATAGAGATAGGTGGAGAAGAGAAAAGAGCTCTCATTGGTGCACAAATCACAGACAACAATAACCCCTTGAGTACTACAGCTGTGCAATACATGGGTGCAAGATATAGATACTAGCGACATCTAGTGGCAAAACTTAAGTACTACTTCATTACTACTTTTACTTGGAGTACAGGCTTTTGCGAGGAGTGTATAAACTAGTAACACCCGTGGTGGGACACCACATATAGGTATACTCTGTACAATTACTCTGTTCAGCATACTAGAGCATTATGGCATAGCACTTGCACTTTATTTTGTGTATTTAGTCTGCGTTTATGCTGAATGAGTTAACTATGAGGTTTACGAATATGCACATGCACTTTAAGGCCATGTTCACACAACTTAAGTGTCATATTAATCATGGCGATTGCTGCTGTTTTGCAAAAACGGCCGTGATTAATATGACACTTATAATATGCTGCCCTCTATGGAATACCCCCAGAGTGTATACTATGTGTATGGCTGGCATCACTAACCACGCCGCAAAAAACTGACATGTCAGTCTTCTGCGGCCACTATTCATTGAATAGCGGCCGCACAGAACATGTCAGTTCACACAATGGAGCACGCGGCTCCAGCCACATGTTCCATTGTGTGCAGTGGGGAATTCTGATGAGGGTGCACGCATTCAAATTCAGCAGAAGTGAAGATCATACGGCAGGTACTGCAGTGAACATGGCCTAAATGATTATCATGTTACTCTTGTCCCAGTAGTGGGGTCTCCCACCTCCCAGGTCTTATATGTATGTTTTTTCTTTTGTGATGGATTTAATAAAGTTTTGTCATAAAATTTGGAATTTTGAGTGACTTTTGATTTTTATTTTGGGCACATAGTAATGCAAATGTGTTTTCTGTTACTGATCCAGGTACTGGGTGCCATTACTTCAAGGCAGAAGTGTATATTATTCTCCTTGGAATATACAGTGGTACTTTGGTTTAAGAGTAACTTGGTTTAAGAGCGTTTTGGTTTAAGAGCCCACAGTTTTTCGAAATTGTGAGTTTGTTTAGGAGCATTGCTTTGGTTTAAGAGCTCCCTGTACTGGGTGGGAGCGCGAGTGGGGGAGGGGCATGGTCTGCATAGCGAGGTCTACAGCACTGTACACTGACCCAGGAAGTCTCCCTCACCTTCCAAATCATAGCAGATCCACTGTAGGCTGGGGCTTGTATCAGGGGACAGGACTGTGGAGGTAATTCTAGCCTGTTGTACTATGCTACTGCATTATGGGGATCTGCAGCTCCATCCTGTATCTACAAACTGCTGCCGTTTTTCAGGTTTATGCACTTACTATACATTATACTCCACATGCTGATTGTTACACTGTACAGTAACTTATAACCTATTCAGCTGTTTCTAACTGTTTGTTTCATTTGTTTTGCATGTCAGAATAAAAAAAAATATTATTTTTCGGGTGTGAAACTAATTATCTGCATTTCAATGATTTCTTATGGGAAAATTTGCTTTGGTTTAAGTGAATTATACTCGTAATCCAAGGCACCACTGTAGGCGTTTTCCTTTTTATTGTAAGAAATGCTGAACAAATCGGTGTATTACTAGCATGATATTATACAGTCGTTCTCCTAATAAGCAGGAGAATAGGATTCTTTCCACACCCCTCCCCCCGCCCTCCAGCTGCTGATTGACAGCTGACTGTCTATAAACAGCATATACATAGAAAAGCGTAAACCTGCTGACAGAGTTAAAGAAAGCTGCATACTTGCCCTGCCTACTCCCCCACTGTTGCCAGATTCAAAATTGCCTGGTCTCTGTGTGGTTCTCATCTTCACTACTTCCAGATGACGGGCATAGACAGCATAGGGATCGACCACTGAGTACGTATTTCCTGTTCGCATGGCACATCAGTGAAAGTACCGAAGAAAAGGACTGTGAAGGAGATCGGGTGCTTGGAAAACCGGCCATGTCGGGGGAATGGGCCAGGTAAAGGTAGAGCTTTATTATTTTTACCTAGTAAAGTACACCACCTGCACTGTGAACCCCTTTAAGAAGTGTCTGAATATCCACGTGGCTTTATTTTATGCATATTTGATCATTTTATACAGTATAAAACCTGTTTTTTTTTTTCAAGCAGCTGCTCAGAACCATGTCCCTTTTTATTGTTACCTGCTAAATACCATTAACTTTCCTGTTTATTGGCTATTTTCAGGTCTGCTGCTTATCTACTAGTCATTTAGAATTGTATATCTATATACCTAGGAGTAGTAAGCCTTTTAAGACTTTTCTATTTTACAGACGACTGAACTCTAATTGAGTTGAAAGATTCCCACAAGCACTTAGTGAACAAGGCAATGGGATGCCTGCAAATATTTTTGGCAATTTTTTTAAATAACATACACACATTTGCATCCTTTTTATTGCTTAAAGGGGTATTCTACTCAAAAGTAACTGTTAATATGTTGCTGCCCATGGTGAGACAAAAAAATCCTTCCGTACTTGTTCTTATCTATTCCGTCTCCTTTCCCCAGTTCTGAGCTGCTGCTTTCTGCTGAAAACACAGAAATGGTGTGTGTGAGCTTTTCTGTCTGTCGGCTGTCCAGAGCAGCAGCAAATCCACATAGAAAACCTCTACTGCTCAGGACAGTTACTGACATCAACAGAGGTGGCAGCAGAGAGCATTGTGTCAAACTGAAAAGAGTACACCACTTTCAGCAGGACATACAGCAGCTGATAAGTACTGGAAGGCTTGAGATTTTTTTTTTTTTACCACAGTTCACCTTTAACAGTGGTCCACTTACCATTTCCCTGTGAATGTTCACTCAGTGTGCTCAGTAAAATACATAGTTAAGTGTATTGTACAGTTGTTTAAACAGTCACCTTATTTCTAATCTGGTTAAAGGGGTTATCCAGCAAAAATCTTTTTTTTTTTTTTTCAAATCAACTAGTTTCAGAAAGTTATATAGATTTGTAATATACTTCAGCTGCTGTATGTCCTGAAGGAAGAGGTGTTTTCATGCTCGAGGTTCGCTCATCTCTATGGATCACCCCCTTATACGCACATCCCAAAATTATACAAAACTGAGATATGCACCTTATTTGCAACCATGTACTTCTTCCCTAAAAGAACATAAAAATATGGAGTGTCCTCCCAGCTGTCTACTCGTATGGGGGGTTGGGAGGTTATGTGAGCCTACCTGCCAAATGGTGTAGTGAATATTAGTCCTTGCCATGTGTAGAAACATTGCTGCTATACTGTATGTGTATGACTCCATAGGCATGCTTGTGGTTTTTTTTTAAGGGATTAGAAAACGATATGACCAATGTGACCAGGGATATGGAGTCACTGTACAGAAGATCAGAACTTGGCACCCTGGAGGTTCAGTAGTGCAGAGGTATAGACGCTTTTCAGCACATTGGGAAGATGGGAGTCGTAGTTGGCGTAATAAAGTACAGTGGTGCCAAGGATTACAAGGATTACATGCAGAAGGAATGCCAATGGATTTTTAGGTTTAAATCCACATACCCAGGTGGGCTGAATGAAGCGTTAAACTATAATGTATTTATCTAATTTAGGATCTTTCTACCAGTTTTAGCTTAAAGGCAAATTATCTGAGGGAAATATACTTATCGCCCGTTTGCCATTACACCCTGTTATATTTTGTTATTGGGTGTTTATCTGTATATATATTTTTTCTGGTTATCTTGTCTTATCATATATTATCTGTTTTGGCTAAAACCCTCCCTGACAATATTGCAGTATTGTATGTGTAGACTCACGATATAGGTGACATAGGTGGCCCTGAACACCTATGATGGCGGTATGTGTATGTATGTATTTATTTACTTTTGTATGGTTCCAACATTCGACTGCCAGTTATTTTTATCATTATTCATTAAGTGAGTGTAATTATTTACCGTTCTGTGTTACATTTTGTTATGCGTTCCATCACTAGTTGATGTTGCGTTTCACTCACAGGCAGTGATGGTTGCGTATCACTTATGCGTTCCAGCTATCACATCTGACGTGGGATGGAAGTGACATCTGCTTCTCACATGACAGTGCAGCGTGTTTGTGCGTCTAATGGCGGATATCTATTCTTGTCTGTATTTACATATGCGGAAGTGACATTTGCGTGCCATGTTTGGTGCCGGAAATGTCTAGGCGTGCGTTCCAGCTCAGTTAAGGCGTTAACGCTTGCCGTCACTAGCAACCAAGCCAGGGGTAGCGACCTGGGGGTCGCCTGCCGCAGCAAGCCCATCCCGCCTTGCGGCGGGCTCTGGTGAAAACCAGCGGCCCCTTAGACTCCGCTCCCTGGTGAGGTTTGTGCCATCGCTAGTGATGGTTCAGTGGATCCACGACTCCAGGCGTTACACTCTTATTGTTTGGGGGAGTTGTTTTTTGTAGCCTTCCATTATTTATAACTGCTATTAGCGTTAGTCTGGTGCTGTCCTCCATCTATGGCGCCAGTGTCCTGGTTGGGTACTATCTCAATCCCCAGGACTGTGATTGCCTCCTGATGAACTCCCCGCAATCTACCAGTTGAGGAGGGAAACGCGTAGAGGCAATCTGTACGGTGTGAACTGCGGTGATGGTATCTATGTTACCGCTACGGCTCGCACCTCATTTTTGACGGCCTTGTGTTTTGGGAAAGGGACAGAATGGGGATAGTGTATGATAGGTAGGGATTTCTAGGGCATTGTCCCATCAATCAAGTGCCTTTTAATTTTTGAGGTACAGTATAGAGTCTCTAATACTGTGGGATTTTTTTATTCCCTTAGTGTCTTTCATCACCGGGCTGGTTAGCCCTGAAGACACCAAACTGTAAGTACATTCCCTATTCTATCTGTTTGTTCACCCACACAGGCTTGCCAAATGCCGCTGAGTGGCATGGTCCAATTTTAAGATTATATATATATTTGATTTGGTTAACTTGTTTTTAAGTGGTTATATTAAAAGTTATATTTAAGACAGTACACTTTCTTTTGCAGGGATGTTTTTTTTGGTGCCTTGGATTACAAGTAAAATTCGTTCCAGGACTGTGCTTGTAATCCAAATCCACTTTTAAACCAAATTAAATTTTCCCATAAGAAATCACTGATATGCAGACAATGGGTTCCACACCCCAAAAATGCTTTTTTTATTCTGAATAACATGTAGAACAGATGAAACAAACATTCAGAAACAGCAGAATATGTGATATTATAAGTTACTGTACAGTATAGCAATCAGCATGTGGAGTATAATGTATAGTAACTGCATAAACCTGATAACACAGCAGCAGTTTGTAGATACAGGATGGAGCTGCAGATCCCCATAATGAGGTAGCTCAGTACAACAGGCTAGAATAGAGAAGCAGGGCTGATGCCAGAGGTCTGTGTGGTCACATGACTGTAGTGGGGAAGGGGGGGTGTTCAGCCATAACCAATCAGGAAGTGAGAATTAGAGCTGTGCAGAAGGACAGTGACATTAACTTTTTTATACAGCAGTGTGATAGGCTGAGTGTAAGTGCAGTCACATTATAGCAGTAAATGAGAGGATGGGAAACACTAGGACTGACAGAGACTGAAGGGAGCCTGAAGGAGCAGGGCAGATGTGGGCACAGTATAGCAGCACTCTCTGTCTGGGGAGAAAGGGGTTGCAGCTATGAAGAGATTACATCCATAGTCCTGTCCCCTGATCTTAGCCCCAGCCTGAATTGGATCTGCTATGATTTGGAAGATGAGGGAGACTTCCTTGGTCAGAGTACAGGGCTGTAGAGCCCGCTATGCCGACCATGCCCCTCCCCACTCCCCCACTTCCGCTCCCACCCAGTACAGGGAGCTCTTAAACCAAAGCAGTGCTCTAAAGCCAAGTCACAATTTTGAAAAACTGTGAGCTCTTCTTGCAAAACGCTCTCAATCCAAGTTATGCTTAAACTAAGGTACCACTGTACTTTTAATCACAAGGATGACACGTTTCAAGGGAGACTCTTCCTATATATCTGATGAAGAGGGTCTCCCTTGAAACGCATTATCCTTTTGATTAGACGTAATCTATTACGCCTACTATGACTCCCATGTTCATTAATTCATGAATTTCACAGTATGTATAACACTTTTTATTATGAGTATAATTTTGTTATTTTATCCGAGTATTTTCATATAATTATATATTAGAGCACTTTTTATTGCACTATTGCATAATTCCATGCACAGTCTTATAAGGCTGGATTTACACTTTATGGATGGAAAACTAATTTAAAAAACTGAAGCATTTGTGTGCATCTGTTGTGATCTGTTTTTCCATTGACTTCCATTATAAAAAAAATGTATTAAAAATCGTTCAAAACGCATGCTTTTTTTAGCATACCCAAAAATGTGGTCAAGAAAAGATGTGTTTTAATCCGTTTTTGATCTTTTTTTTTTTTAATGAAAGTCAATGGAGAAACAGATCAAAACAGATGCACACAGATGCTTCAGTTTTTTGCATAAAATGAATGAAAAAGACAGACTGCAAAATCACAGTGCAAACCAGGCCTAAAAAGGTAAATGTAAGAGGTAATATAGTCCAGGGAAGACAGAAGTCTGCTGCTCCCCAATTGTGCAATAGGCTTTTTGCAGGTACTGATGCAAGATATGAGTGGTTCTAGTAGTTTAGATTACAAGCATATGAATTATGTAAATAGTATATAATCATACCGAGTTTTATGGAAATTACGAATATTGCTGTCATTTATGAATTATACTGTGCTGGAGTAGTTATATGACATCAGTAAAGGCCCTATTACACCGGACGATTATCGTGCGAAAAATTGTTATATTGTTCGAATTTAAACGATAATCGTTCTGTGTAATTGCAGGCAACGATCGAAAAATCGTTTGTATTTGGCTCATCGTTGATTTAGATCTGAACCTAAAATTATCGCTAATCGTTTGCTGTAATTCCACATTCGTTTGCTCAAGTTTCACATTTGTTCACTAATCGTTCAATGTAATTGCACATTGTTCATTGTTTTGCTGGAATCAGAAGGAGTAAGGGGCCGTTTACACAGAAAGATTATCTGTCAAAGATTTGAAGCCAAAGCGCGGAACAGACTTGAAACTGAGATCAGGTCATAAAGTAAAGCCTGAGATTTCTTCTCTTTTTAAATCCATTCCTGGCTTTGGCTTCAAATCTTTGGCAGATAATCTGTCAGATAATCTTTCTGTGTAAACGGACCCTTAACGATCATAGTAACGATCGCAATAACAATTGTAGTAACAAACGTAACTAACGACCATCGTTCTGTGCAATATGGTGAACGATTTCAGGTTAACGAAAAACAATCTCATTTGCGATCGTTTATCGTTAGTCGTTAATCGTTAAAAATCGCTCCCGGTAATAGGACCCTTATAGTGCTGAGTGGGTGTGGGGCATTACTGTTTAGGGTACTATTCCACGGGACGATTATTGTTTGCATAATCGTTAAAGATAAACAATCTCAAATGACCGCTATTACGAATTACCTGAAATCGGTCACCCATTTACACGGAACGATTATCGTTACTTATGATCGTTCTTGCGTTCTTCTTGTCGTTGCTTTTCAGCTCGTTGCTACTGCGAACAACCGAACAACGTCTTATTCCGAGTAACGATAAAAATAGGTCCAGGTTTTATTAAGCGATCAACAGTTTCTCGTTAACTGCTATTCAACTGACCGATTACCGCTTTGTTCCGAACTATTTAACAATTATCCGAATGATAATCAAGATAATCAATACGTGTTTTCTTACATTTTTGTGTTTTTACCTGTAGTAGTATCCATGCAGGATTTATATTAAACTTTTGATTCTAATTTTAGTTTTATGGTCCTTTTACACGGAACGAATTTGCACGATAACGATCGAATTCGAACGATAATCGTACGTGTAAACGCAGCAAACGATCAAACGACGAGCGATAAATCGTTCATTTTAAACTTTCAACATGTTCTCAAATCATCGTTGATCATTCGCAAAAATTTCGCAGATCGTTCAGTGTAAACAGTCTTTCAACGATTTCACCTATGCGTGAGATAGGCTTAAACGATCGCAAAACGATCGCATGATGAATTTTCCGTACGATGTATCGTTCCGTCTAAACGCTGATCGTTATAAAAAAAAAACATCGTTCATTCAAAATCGTAAATCGTGCGATCGGGCGAATTATCGCTCCGTGTAAAAGTACCATTAGACTATGGGGTTGGATGTGTCCATGCTTTTCTTTTTTTTAAGACATTTTAATATTACATCAGTGGAGTACAGCATATCCAAGTCCTACTTCAACAACATCTCAACGTCACTCTGGAATCTTAAATCTTCTCTCTGTCTACCATAAATTCAAGTGTTGGTGGATTCCCAAAGGTCCTATACTGTGCGTCACATAGCATTGCTATATAGTGTCGCTGCCTGGAGGAAGTAAAGTGCTCTGATTACAGGGAGTCCTTAGGGTAACAACTTCCTGAAATTATTTCAGCAATTCATGATTTATTCATTTGTTTCCTCGAAAGCCTCCGGAGAAGAGTCGAGGATGTGAGAATCCGCTCAACTACTTCAAAGCCATCTTTTTCTTTTTCTTATACGTCCCTATTTTCTTGCTCCTTTTTCTTTGCTTTGGTTATTGACTATGCTGTTACTTATTTATAATGCTTCTTTTTTTATGTCTTCTTTTTAGATCACTTGGTTCTATATTTTCTTTTTTTTTTTTTTTTTTACTTCATACTTCATTGCCATCAATACATTGGACAGATATGCTTCTTGGGTAATGGATTGCTTTATTGCCTGCAGTTCTTAGACCCAGATGCATCAATCACATTGTGTAAGGAATGATTGACTAAAATGTAATTACTACTTAAGAGCGGCGTTGTCTAATGAACAGTGTACAAGCTATACATTTTTCATGATTAAACAACTACAGTTTGGTAAGAAGGAAATGACGCATATAATACCAATTATTATTCAGATTTGAGTACAAGAAAAAAAAAGATTTTTAAATACAAAAAAAACTTAACCTAATGGGTATTCAGAATCTCTAACTCTTTTCCCCCAAGGGCATGCTTAAACAGGAGCTTTCCTCCGTTTCTTTTTGAATTTATACTTGCAGTCTTTATGTTTGCATTTCAAAGCATATGTTGCCATTCATAACAACAGTTTGCATAAATCCTATTGACGTAAATGGCAGTTGCAAAAACAGAGAAGCATAACAAGCTAATGAAAGTTTTTTTTAAAAAACGGGACAATTCATATCGCTACTGTATATACGCAAATCCCTTTAACGTGTATGGGAAATAGACAAACTGTAAAAAAGACAGTTTGGCTTTTTTTCAGAAGCAACGTGAGAAAATATTACTTTACTGAAAAAGTAGTAGATGCTTAGAACAAACTTCCAGCAGATGTGGTAAGTAAATCTACAAAAATTGAATGCAAACCTGCTTGGTATATACGTATATCTATCCTAAGATAATAAGAAGGAAAATACTAATAGGGCAGACTAGATGGAGCGGGGGGCTTTTTCTGCCGACAATCTTCTATGTTTCTGTGTTTCAGCTTCACAACCATCTCTGGGGGCCATAGGCAGATAGAACGGGGCCAGGGGGTCCTCGATCTCGATAAAGATTTGGGTCACAGAGGTGGAACTTGCATTTATCATACATCTATAGATTATCTTGTGGACTACCCCTTTAACAAATTAATAAATCCCTCCCCCAGTTCTGAGTTGGTTCTTTCTGCTGATAAAACTTTGTGTGAGCTGTTCACTCCATCTCTGCTCTCGGATAACCCCTTTACTTCAGCAAATGTTTAGTTTTTTCTTGCAGAATTTATGAAGCAGGACATAGTATTCGATGGAAACAGCTCAGGTAATGCACAGATGTGCGGGGTCTTCCAGAGCTAGAAATGCTTGTTATAAATACTCTTTGATCTGGCAAATAGACGAGGGTTTTCTGCGCAAGTCCTGCCACAGGCGCAAACAGGGGGTTATGGTTTTATTTTGAAAAAAATAGAAATGGAATGAGAAATTTACCTTTAATGATTACTTGGTTAACCTAGATTGGATATGGTAAGTGTTTGGAAAAACTTTAAATTCAGGACCATAGATGAGAGGTGGTGTTAAGCACGCCATCTCCCTGACTGCCATGATTGGTAAGCCAGTACTGGCCAATTAGCAGCTGCTTCTGTGTGCTGTTTGTCTCCCAGATATCATCACTGAGCAGTACTGTTGAGCGGACTTGCAGAACTGTTTGGGTTCAGATACAGAACCCTAACCCCTAGCATTTGGAGAAGTTGGATGCCACCCTAAAGAGTCCTGGAAAAAATGGATACAGCCATAGGCCATGTGCAGACTACGTATGAGACCGGCCAGTCCCTGTAAAGATCATCCCGGCTGGTACTGCAGTACCGTCCGGATGATCTTTAGCGCCACTTAGTTCTGATGCAGGCACATCAGTGCGCACCCACATCAGAACTCCCCACTGCACACTATGGAGCGTGTGTCCGGAGCCGCTCGCTCCATAGTGTGCATTGACAGGGGTTTCTGCGGCCACTATTCAATGAATAGCGGCCGCAGAAAACTGACATAATTCCCATGGAACTTACGTTGTGTGAACATAGTGCTGTGTCCCACTAGGGGTGTTGCAGTTATATACACCCTTCGTAAAAGTCTGTACTTCTTCTATTATTATTGTGGTAAAAGTAGTACTAAAAGTTAGCCACTAGTCGCTGTATTATGTATGTGTATGTGGAAGCTGCACAGCTGAAGGATCGCAAAGGGTTATTGTGTTTGTGTGTCACCAGAATCTGTAGAATAGTAGGATTTCTGCTTTGTTCTTTCCTATCATCTCCCTCCTTTCTTTTTCTGTTGCACTCTTTCACACACTCGCAGCGCACCTTACACGCTGGGGAGGAAGTTAGTCACATGGGTGGAGGAAGAGCATGAGCTTTTTGTTTTGGACGTTGTGGAGGAAGGACACGAGTCAGATAGCTCTCCACTGTGGTCCTATTTGGGCCCTGGCCCTCTGCCAGGTTCCCGTAGTTACAAGTCAGTCTTAGTAAGTACCCCGCATAGGAAGGACGCAAGACAGCACGTCGCTCACTACTTTCTTACCAGTAACACTCCAAAGCACTATGCACTGTTAAACTCCTCTTATGAGAGGAGAAGTCACAGTGCAGGACAGTATCCATAACAGAGCCACAGAGCCAGAAACGGATCCTGGTGGAGCAAAGTTGCAGTAGCCTATGAACTCCATCTTACAGCGCGGTAACAAGGTCTGGGGCCTGTGTCACCCATTAGGAAGGTTCAGCCGAGTCTAGTGGGCATAAGGTGGTGTGAAGACTGAAATCAAAGGTCAATACACGGCACAGGTGTTCTTATTCTTCTCATTCTTCTTACAAGTATTCTACCTCATCCTCCAACATCCTGGCAGAGCACAATACTACATGGGTTGAGACTCTCATGGCATTCTCCTCTCTGCTACTCTACTTCTTGTATTACTCAGCACAACTCAACCAACACTACTATATCCTACACTGCACTTGTCCTACAGATCTGGTCGTTCTCTTATCAAGTGTTTATTGCAACTTTGTCAAGAGTGTTTCAGAGACTTTAAAGAAACCTTATACTGTCACTTCTGTATTACCTGCTGCACATTTACAAATAGTAAACCAACTCAAATTTATTCCCAGACTCGCCACCACCGACACAGAACACACCGCAACCTTGGGACATCCTCCCCTTTCTGTGGGTGGCGGGTCCTACTATCCGGGAGGGTCACTATACCACTCTGGCCATCCGTGACTACATAACACCAAGGGACCCAGTAGCAACTCAGCAGGACACTGACCACAGGGGAAAAGGGTACAGACGACCTTGTAAAATAAAACAGGCGTGCCATCACACGTGACAACAACCCAAGGTCCGGCTGTATCTTGGCCATCCACCACAAAAGTGCCGTTACACTTCACTATCTAGCAAGTGACCGGCCGTTCCTCCGATATACCATCACACCGGGGGAACACCTCAATAGCCATAGGCTGTATCCATGTTTTATTGACTGCCCTACGGCGACATCCAACTTCTCCGGACACCAGGAGTCAAATGCCAAGGGTTCAGGTTTGAAGAACATTTCAGAACCCAAATAGTCTGCTTAACACTACTGACCAGCTGTTTTTTGGTGTACGGGTGTTTTGTTTTTGCACTTTTAAGGTGACATCCTACATATGTCTGTGTTACCAGCAACTGTCTTGTGCTGTGTGCACAGACATTCCCTTGTGCGTACCCTGCCCCAATTGCTGGTCAGTGACTTATCACTAATCAACTGGGTTTTTTAAATTTTATTTTTAGGGTATAGCTGGAGGGTTTTTGTTGTTGTTGGTTTGGTCACTGTCCATGCAACCATTTACTGTCCTGTGTTGTGTGGACAGACCCTCTTCTGAGTGCTCCTGTTTGCCGATCAGTGAGTTATTTACGATGCAGGAGGTTTTGTTTGTTTCTGTTAGTTTTTTGTGGGTGTCTCTGTCCATGCTGCCAACCACTGTCCTGTGCTGCTACTTTTATTATTGATTACACAGAGTATAGCAGCACAGGTCCTCCTAGACAATAATTGGTGCATGTCTCACCAGGCCCATCCTAGGTCCACTTACACCTCAGAAATCCTTCCCAACACAACACTGTGCAGGTAAATTAACCAAAGCCTTTATTCCACCATGCAACGTTTCGGTGACAACCCTTTATAAACAACCTTGGAAAAAGTTGTTACCAAAATATTGCATGGCTTTGGTTGATTCATTAGAGAATAATCCACACTTATCAGTATTTGTAATTTTTTTTTTGTTTTTTTTTGGGTGTGTGTGTGCTTTTTTCACTTTTCCTGTGTGCATCCTACCATAGTTGGGAGCTGATATTTGCCACACAGCTGTGTTTTACTGCTAAAAACAAAACAAAGCATGTCTCTTATATGTAAGACCAGCCTAAAAAAGGTTGTTATTAACCTCTTAACCCCTTCAGGACCAGGCTAATTTTCGTTTTTGCGTTTTCATTTTTTCCTCCTTGTGCTTAAAAGGCCATGGCACTTGCATTTTTACACCTACAGACCCGCATGAGCCCTTATTTTTTGCATCACTAATTGTACTTTGCAATGACAGGCTGAACTTTTGCATAAAATATGCTGCAAAACCAGAAAAAAATTATATGCGCAGTGAAATTGAAAAAAAAAAAAACACAATTCTTTTTCTTTGGTGGGGTTTCGTTTTTTACGCCGTGTGTCCTATGGAAAAACTGACATGTTATCTATGTTCCTCAAGTCGTTACGATTACAACAATATGTAACATGTATAACTTTTATATTATCTGATGGCCTGTAAAAAAATCAAACCATTGTTAACAAATATACGTTCCTTAAAATCGCTCTATTCCCAGGCTTATAGCACTTTTATCCTTTGGTCTATGGGGCTGTGTGAGGTGTCATTTTTTGCGCCATGATGTTTACTTTCTATCGGTACCTTGATTGCGCATATACGACTTTTTGATCGCTTTTTATTAAAATTTTTCTGGATTTGATGCGACCAAAAATGCGCAATTTTGCATTTTAAACACTTCATGTTTATTTTTTATTTATTTTTTTATTTATAACCTGGGAAAAGGGGGGTGACTCAGACTTTTATTAGGGGAGGGGGCTTTTTATTGACAACAACACTTCATTTTTATTTTTTTTACACATATACTAGAAGCCCCCCTGGGGTTAGGGTTATTCCCCCTGGGGGACTTCTAGTATATACACTTTGATCTCTCATTAAGATCTTTGCTGTATATTTATACAGCAAAGATCAATGAGATCGGCACTTGCTTGCCTTTGGCTGCTGCAGCCGAAAACAAACAAGTGCCAAGCCGGGGTCAGCGGCATCTTGGAGCGGACCCCGGCAGGTAATAGATACGGAGATCGCTCCTCCAGGACAACGTCGCGAGGGAGCGATCTCCGCCACTAGACACCAGGGAAGCGCTGGATCCGGTAATCAGATGCAGCTGTCAACTTTATTAGCGGACACAGCGATCGGACCGTGCCCGCTAATAGCCGCGGTCCCGGGCTACACGCGGCACCTGGGATCGCGGCGTTTCAGAATGGGAAATGCACATAAAGTGGGACATTTACTAAGGAGTCTAATGTGTTTGACTCTTCTAATGGGGCCATAGTGAATGCAAAAAAAAAAAGTTAAAAGTCGCAATTAAAGTTGCAAAAATGCAAAAACCATATTCACCTGGTACTGACCAGATGTAGGTCTGCACCAGTTTGAGCGACTTTTTAAAAAGTCGCAAGTGATGATTTGGGCACTAATCCCAGATTATGGAAACTTTTGGGTGAATACTCAAAACAGGCAGATTAAAAAAAAGATGCATCAAAAAAATATTCGCTTGTCGAATACTCGTTCATAGATAGAACTTAGACCAAAAATAGGCGAAATATACAATTATTCACCTAAAAATGGTGCAAAGCCCTTGATAAATCTCCCCCAAAGTAATTTTTCCTTTGCACTTACTACTGCATCAAGGCTTCACTTCCTGGATAAAAGGGTGATGTCACGACCCGACTCCCAGAGCTGTATGGGCTGTGGCTGCTGGAAATGATGATGGCAGAGGGATGCTCAGTGTCCCTCCAGTGCCCTGTGTCCCTCAGTGTCCCCCTGCCATCATCCTCTCCAGCAGCCACAGCCCGCACAGCTCTGGGAGTCAGGTTGTGACATCACCATGTTATCCAGGAAGTGACATCACCATGTTATCCAGGAAGTGACATCACCATTTTATCCAGGAAGTGACATCACCAGGTTATCCAGGAAGTGAAGCCTTGCTGCAGTAGTAAGTGCAGGGAAAAAGCACTTTATAAGCATTTCCCTTAATAAGTGTATATTGGTGATTTGTATTACTTGAGGGGGGTCAATACAATACTCTTCTAAAAAATTTTGCCTGACTTCTCCTTTAAACCAATAACCGTTGTTTCATATTAGAAACAGTTGTTGATTTGAGTGCAAGACAATGGCCAACGTTTGTACGTTGTGTGAACATAGCCTTATACCGTATACTTTATTAATACTTGGATTTTCATGCAAAGTTTTACTTTATGTAGCTGAGAGCTGATTATTTGGAATACTATATTGCTACCCCAACTACTTCTTATTGTTGATCTTTGAACAATTTCAAAGAAATGGAAATGCATCTCAGCAAACTTTCAAGTCAGATTAAAAAGAAAAATAAAACAGTTCACAGTTAAAACATCATATAGAAATAAATCCCATATGATTTTAAGGGGTAGATTATGTAATTAGAGCAGGCAGACAAAATTGTCTCCTTTGGGACGAAACGTTTATCTTTACAAAATATATTATATTAAAAGAACCGAGATAAAGTACTGAGCTTTAAATTAAGAGTCCAAAACAGAATCACCCATATGCTTGTGCATGTAGCTTCTCTATGTCTCAGTAAGCAAGTACAACACACCTTTCTGCATGCTGTTTTCAAGAATAAAATGCAAGTTTATCCAGTGATGTCTTCCTTTGACTGTGACCAGGCTTAAAGGGAAACTAGCAGCAGGTTTGCACATACCAACCAGGCGGTATGGGGCTATAGGGCTATTGACACTGATTGTAACATTACAAGTCTTATCCTGATCTTAGGTAGGGACAGAAAGACACAAGACAGGTGAGGCCCTGCACTGGCACCTGCCCCGCTCTCGCTGCCTGCTTACCACTATCTGCCCTAGGCGGCAGCGGGTAACTGCACGACTGTCCCTAACCTGGATGAGTGTAACTAAGAGACAAAGACAGAACAAACAAACAAACACAAGAAACTCAGAGTTGTCTAGCCGGGTCAGAAACTATTGGTCAAAGCAGTACAAAATCAGAAGGCAGGGAGAATCATCAGGAAGTCAAGCTAGAGAAAGTCAGAGAAACTAGGGAATACGTAACCAGGACACAAACGCTACAATAGTGACACTCAGGACTGCAGATTTATCGCAGGAAAGGAAAATGATGAGAGGAGTACTTATATGGAGACTAAAGTCCCAGCCCCAGGACTAGAGATGAGCGGATTTCCCGAAGTTCGGGTTCGTATGAACCTGAACTATCGGCATCTGATTTCCGCTGTCTGCCGGCTCCGTGCAGCGGGTGGATACAGCCTGAGGACCGCCTAGAAAACTGGGATACAGCCATTGGCATAGGCTGTATCCCAGTTTTCTAGGTGTTCCTTACGCTGTATCCACCCGCTATACGGAGCCGGCAGACAGAGGGAATCAGATGCCGATAGTTCAGGTTCATACGAACCCAAACTTTGGGAAATCCGCTAATCTCTACCCAGGACGTGATTGAGGACTGAGACTCCAGCCCCCAGCACACTATAGAGCTGACTGGTGGTGCCAGCCACCAGTCCTGTGTACCTGTCCTTAAGTTCGCATTCAGGTTAAGTGGTGGATGAAGTATGTAATTTCCCGACTAGGTTTCACTGTAATTTTTATATGTTGTATTTCTCCTGCACAGATGAAGGTTATAGGGTAACTGTTCTCTTCTGTCCTATCTTCATCTTCCTATCTCTCACCCACACTCATCCCCACCACTCACAGGAGGGTTTAGAGAGTACCACTGTAGGAGGAGTTACACTGGTGAAGGAAGTGAGTTTAGTCTAGTCCTAGTTTTCAGTGAGAGAGGACACATCACAAAAGCAGTTCCTGCAGAAGTTAAGCCAGGGCCTGGCTTGCATATGCAGGACAGAAGGCGGTCAGACATCTACAGAGCGGGTACTGTTTATTTGGCAAGTTCTACAGTAAATTGTTATATTTTTTATATCAAACGCACAGAACTCTGCTTCCTCTGTCTGCACCTATACACACACCACCCCACACCTTGGGTTGTTTTTCCCCTTTTCTGTGGGTAGCGGTACTGACATCCCCGATGGGTCAGTTCAGTCCACCATAGGTTGCCATAACAACAGCCCAAGGGACCTACAACAAACCCGGAGGTTACCAACCATTTGGGGACGTGAACCGGCCATACACAAGACAGGTACTAACACCACACTGTGTGCTGACCTAGCACTGGCGTCACGACAAATAACATCACTGGCCGAGCTCACAACAACAACAGTCCATTAGGCTTTAGGGTGCCTTCACACGTACCGGATCCACAGCGGATTTTACGCTGCGAGTTAGCAGCGAAATCCATTGCGGATCCAGTACTGTGCATTTGAATGGGTCCCATACACGCAGCGGATCCGCTGCGTGTATGGGACCCGGCCCCTTTAACTCCCGCGGCGCCAGACGAAAACCTGCCCGCCCGCAGCCCCAGCCCCCCGTCTGCCTGCCCGCAGCCCGCACCGCGCAGCCCCAGCCCCGAGCATATATTACCTGCTCGTCGCCGCAGGCTTGCTTCAGGCTCCCGACTCCCCTCTCTCCTCTTCAGCCAATCAGGGCTGCTGTGCACTGATTGGCTGAAGAGGAGCGAGGGGAGCTGGGAGCCTGAATCAAGCCGCGGCGCCGAGCAGGTAATGTATGCTTAGGGCTGGGGCTGTGCGGTGCGGGCGGGCAGACGGGGGGCCAGGGCTGCGGGCGGGCAGGTTTTCGGCCAGCGGCGCGGGAGTTAAAGGGGCCGGGTCCCATACACGCAGCGGATCCGCTGCGTGTATGGAACTCATTCAAATGCACAGTACTGGATCCGCAGCTGATTTCGCTGCTAACTCGCAGCGTAAAATCCGCTGCGGATCCGGTACATGTGAAGGTACCCTTAAAAAGAAATCCCACCACGCCAGCGTGCCCCTAGCAAACAGCTGGGCTGGTTACTAGAGATGAGCGAACCGTCCGAGGTTCGGGTTCGTATGAACCTGAACTCTCGGCTTCTGATTCCCGCTGTCTGCCCACTCCGTGGAGAGGGTGGATACAGCCTGAGGACCACCTGGAAAACTGGAATACAGCCATAGCCATAGGCCGTATCCCAGTTTTCTAGGCGGTCCTCAGGCTGTATCCACATTCTCCACGGAGCGGCAGACAGCCGGAATCAGAAGCCAAGAGTTCAGGTTCATACGAACCCGAACCTCGGTCGGTTAACTCATCTCTACCGGTTACCAGGGATGCCTTTGGCACGTCCCTCAGGCCAGCTGTGCGCTCTACCGTCACTAGTGTCAGGAGCCGAGACCAATGGCCGGTGCCGGCACCTGACACCTGATCTGTTGCACTGTTTTGGAGCGATAGATAAAAATAGCAATGTGTAAATTAGCTGGTTTGGTGTACTGGAGGCATTCCCCATCCCAAAGTGCACCTTTCCACCTCCTGCCAGTCTCTGGAGCTACCCCTACTAATAAATATTTGTGCCCAATTCTGTAAACATAGCAGCATCTAGTTTCTAAATCAAACAATGGTAAAATAACACTGCCCAACCGCTGCATCGCCACACCTGTATTTGGAGTTAGGCACTTTGAGTGCTGATGTCCTTAACCGGCAGGAGTGAGGAGTGGTCAGTATTGGGCTTTGTTTCCATGTTGCATTTACTTTAAAATTTGCAATGTGGGAACACAGCATTTCAGCACTTGTGGATGCTCTTCCCTGCTGTGCTAGCCACCTCGGTTAGTGCATGCAAACTGCAGCCGCGACCTAAATGTGCAAGTCCAGGTCCCACCTGGAGTTCACAACCACAGTGGTGGCCAGTAGCACTGCAGGATAGGGTGCCCTCCATTTACTAAAAAAAAATGTATTTCTCTTTTTTGCATTTCAGATAATGATATCCTGAGGACTAGATTAGATTCGGTGGGCTACGTCAATTACCAGCAGATATTTTATTTTTATAAAATGGTCAATGGGGGTGTTTTTATGTGCTCTAATGTTCAGCCCCCTCACTGTAGTGCAGCGTGGGTGCTGAACATCAGAAGAGAAAGAGCAGGACCTGCACACAGAGAGAGAAAAGGGTGAAGGACCTGATCACATGACCCGCAGGTCCTCAACCTCAGAGTGTGGAGATCAACGTGACAGAGAGAGGAAGAGGGAGAAGACTGAGTTGTAATTGCTGTGTGTCTGTGTGTGTCAATCAGTCAGTAAGTCAGTATTGTGTGTCAATCAGTCAGTAATGTGTGTCAGTCAATCAGCCAGTAATGTGTGTCAGTAAGTGTGTGTGAGTAAGTGTGTGTCAGTATTGTGTGTTTGTGTATGTTAGTGGTGTCTCAAGTGACTGTGCATAGCGGAAGGATAAGAGGCCTGCAGAGGCTCTGTCGCCCAAGGGCCCGCAAAACCTGGGTCCGGCCCTGACTAAGCCAAAGGGGAAATTTATAGTTGAGTGCAATCACCAAGCCCCAAATTTTGTGTCTTTTCCATTTTTACACTGCTGTCTCCCCTTTCATAAAAAGTAGGCCAGGCTTAGTGCAGACACGGACTGCCCATCTGCCCTACTGGCAGAATTTCAGCGGGCCGTTCTACCTGATGGGAAAGTGGATCGCTCATCCTGCCCCTGTCAATATGATTTAAATACAAGCACTCCTAATGAGTTAATATATTTGAATGTGGTGCAGTGACAGAGTGAGGAGTCATTGGCTCCCCACTCTGCCAATCATTCTTGTGATAGATAGATAGATAGATAGATAGATAGATAGACCGACCCAGCCCTCTTGGTGAGCACTGCCCAGACCTTGCAAAAAGTTGTTACTATTCACAGTCACTGAGCTAATTCTACAGTTGCAGCTTTTGATTCTAGAGTTGGCTGTTATACTCTGTAAGCTATTGAAATTCTCCATACAGCTGTCTTTTAATCCCTAATGCTCACTTGCTGCATAAGATGAAAGCTTCCTTGGATAGCTGTACCATAAAACCAAATACACTAGAGTTTCTCCGAATCACAGAAATGTTAAAAATACATATATCACTTTATATCCTGAATTCCCCTGAAAAGTCTGTCACATTGGAACGTGTGACTGGGGACACCATGCTGTACCTTTTCTTGTCTTGTGGCACTTCCTCCAGTACAGTGTGTTTGTTAGAGGAGAAATATAAAATGTAATTCAGCCCAGAAAAGAAAAATGTTCAAATGATCTAAAGCGTAATCCCTCATATGCATTTCAAGGACAGCTGGATAGTATACTGAGTGTCAGCTTACATATAATTCACATCCCTCAGTCAGTATCAAACAATTCTATATTTTTTCTTATATTGTGTTGCAGATTTCTACAGATATAGGAAGTTTTTAGGAAAAATAATGGGAAGATGTATTATTATGCACCCCTGGTGTAAACCACATAGGAGGGGGCAGATTCGCCTTTTTTCCGTGGTGTATGTCTGCTATATCTCCTGATGGGTGGGCAGGGAGCTCGCGACAAGGTGAGGAGGAGGCATGCCCCCCTCCCATGCCTGATTTATGAAGGTTTACTCCTGAAAACAGACGTAAACCAGGCAAAAATCTACACCTGCTTAAAAGCAATGAAGCAGTGCAATGCCTGTGCGGGGCCGGTCGGCTGTGCTCAGGGGCGTGGGCCTCTCAGTAAATCCAGAAGGGGGAAAGGGGAGTGGCTTTATTTAAGACTGGTGTACTCGGAAGCAAATCTTGATAAATGCCCCCCCCCCCCCCATCTGTATTTACGGTCAGAGAACGACAGCATGGACAAGATTAATTTGGTATTTGGAAATCCTACAAAAAAGCATTGTACCTCCTGTGAGGAAGCTGACTAAAGGGCTTAGGAGTAACTAGAAATGGCTAGGCCCCAAAGCAAAAAATATATGTATGTGTATATATATATATATATATATATATATATATATATATATATATATATATATATATATATTAGTATTAGGAGGAGTATAGCCTGTTGCCTATAAGACTTTTAAAAATATGTGGTGTGCCCTCTGCGGTGTCATGGAGGAGGTGCGGCCGGTCACTTGCTAGGAAGTAAAGTGTGACGCCAGCTCTATAGAGGTTGGCCGAGTTGTAGCCCGACCCTAAGATGTTAAGTCGTGATGATAGTGCTGGTTGGGCACAGAGGTATGGTGGCACACCTGTTTTTATTTTAAAGGGCCGGTTTTACACCTTGTTCCCCTGTGGTAAGTGACCTGCCGGGCTGCTACGGGGTCCTTGACCTGTTATCACGGTGGTCCAGGGTGGAGTAGTGACCCACCCGGAGTATTGGTACTGCCATCCACAGAAAGGAGACATGTCCCTAGGTTTTGGTGTGTACCGTGTTGGTGCGGGACGAAGAATCACAGAGTTTCTTTACCATAAATAAAATCTTGCTTACTCTGAGGATACTCGTGTGTAGCAGAACATACAGCTTTGCATTGAGTATGTTAGACTTGATAAGAGACTTAACAGTTCAGGATCCAGATCTGTGATGAGAATATAGCGAGTGGTACAGTCGTGCTGAGTGAGTTGTGTGTTGAGAGATACAAAGAATCAGAAGAGCAGAGAGGAGGATGTCGTGAGAGTCCCAACCCAAGTAATACTGTGCTCTGCCAGGATGTTGGAAGATGAGGTAGAAATAGACGAATACTTGAGAGAGAATACTTGTGACCATGCATCAACTCTTGTCGGAATGAACCACCTATTGCCCTACCAGTGTTGGGGGAACCATCCTAGTGGGTGACACAAACTCCAGACCTTGTTACCTGGGATGCCCGGAATGCTGAGGGTTTCCTGCTGACAACCGCGCTGCGAGATAGAGTTCCTAGGCTTCTAGCAACTTTGCTCTATCCGGATCAGTTTCTGCTGTAGTGGAGACTGTCCTGCACTGTGACACTCCTAGTCCACGGCGTGGGTTGAGGTAATCTCTGACTTGTCCTCTCCTGTGAAGGGCTTAACACTGCATAGTGTTGTGTAGAGTTACTTGAAGAGAAACTGTTGGCTACGTCTTGTCTTGTTCCTCGTTGCACAGGAACCTAACTAATAATCCACAATGATAATAGTCCAAGAGCACTTAAGTAATAAAAAACAGATCAAAAAATGTAAAAGATGCACGCCTCACCAGACTGGATCAAGCCCGACAGAAATCCACAATGAAGAGATATAGAGACAGCATCCAAAAATAGTGAAAAAAGGTGTAGCTTTATTCACCGAACCATGCAACGTTTCGGCTGTACATCAGCCTTTCTCAAGCATAAGTGATAAGTCTTTAAATACACAAGTGAAATACATACAGTGTAATTATATAATCAATTCATCACAAACATAATCAATATATTCACAGCAATCAAACAACATCATAAGGGACACGATATCCATAACTCATCAGTAAGGTGGCGGACATAATAAATAAACGTGATACAGGTGTCATAATGTGAGTGTATATCATCTACAGTGAGGCAAAGTTAATTATACAGTGTCAACATAATTAAAAACATGATTACCAGTCATGCCGCCAAACGGAGATGGTGTCCTGCATCGTGTAAAGCCGGTCAGTGCATACTGGGCAGGCGTGAAACATGTACCTTAGGATACGGATCACGTCACCTCGTCCGCGCATGCGCAGTGTCACAGGACCACAGGTGGAAACCATTTTTGATCAGGGCAAAAAATTACCCAAACACCAGAATATAATATTCACTCTCAAACTTTATATAATGGTGGGAGAGTGATGGTCATCACTATGAATAAACAACCTCCTTAAAGGTTGCTCCCAATAATATCGTGCCGTGAAAACGGACTCATGATATGCATATCATACCGCACCTTGTGAACGGACTCATGGTATACAGAACATATTGCGCCGTGTAAACGGACTCATCACACTCTGGGGGGGAAAGTGAACTAGTCGCATTGTGCTTAATCTGGGGCATTGGTTCTGTGAACATCAACTGCCCGTAGGGCAATGTTGAACACTTCCCCGCCGCAAAGCCCCTCACTCATAACTACACCGATGTATACAGGAGCCCACAACATGGTCATGGGACTGCTGTGGTAGAGATGTTACTCAACCCTGGTTCCCGACCAACCTTGATCAGATCACCAAGGGAGTTGTACGGTGAGGAACTATAACCCAAATCATAGCAAGGAACCCTTGTGGATCTACCATATACTCCCTCAGTGTGAATCATAAATCATCAGTTAATGGGACAAAGTGATGCCACAAAAATATAGAAAACATAGTGAAAAAACAAAAGACCAAAATTGATCCACCTTAATTTATTAAAGAAAAAATAAAGAACGTGATTAAATAGAAAATTAGCAGGACAACACCAAACATCCGTCCGGGGCTTGTAGCTGGATTCACAGAGACTCAAGATCAACCGATCTCCTCTACAAAGTAGAAAGAAAAAGAGAAAAGCTTATTATTCAAAATACAAAAAGTATATAAACTGTCATTTCGGCACTTATTATCGTTACCCACCACAAATGCATATACCAATCAAAACCAGCAAAAATCCGCTAGAGATGTGATCACAACCTAAAGTCGAGATTAAGACCTGATGGAGCCAGACAATCCAACATATAAATCCACCTAAGTTTCCTCTGTTTGAGACGCAATGTCCTATCACCTCCTCTCCTCTGTTTTGGGACTCTTTCCAGTATCATGAACCTCAAATCATCAACTTGATGTCCCATTTTGATAAAATGTTTCGATACTGGGAGATCTAGTCAGCCAGTGCGGATTGTCGACCTGTGTTTAGCGATCCTAGATCTACAATTAATGGTGGTCTCTCCCACATACAATTTCTGACATGCGCAAATCAATACATAAATCACATAATCCGACGAACAGGTGAGATAATCCCTAATCCTGTATGAACGTTGTGTTTGAGGGTGTACAAAACAATCCCCCTTCCTCATGTGTTTGCATATACTACAAGTCAGACATGGAAAGCAACCTTTTCTTTGGGTACCAATAACTCTTTGAATGGTCTGTATCCCTAGTCCAACATTGGCTTTAACTAATGTGTCCCTAAGGTTCGGGGGTCCCCTGTAGGCCATACGGGGGCATATTTTAAACTCCTCAATGTGGGGAAATGCTCTCCTAACTGCATGCCACTCTTTTTGTATGATCCTCGCTACCAAGTTACTTGTGTCAGTGAAAGTGGATACAAATGCTAGTCTTGGTGTTTTGTTTGTGGGTGTCATGGTCCCAGTTGTCACAGAGGTGATCGCTTTGTCCCGTTGTTCATGTACCAGTCTGGTCGGATGTTTACGGTCAATGAATTTCCTACTCATCTCATCAAGTCTCCTGGATAGACGATTGGGATCCTTAACTATCCTGCAGACCCGGAGAAACTGGCTGTAGGGGAGGGATTTAACCATGGGGCAAGAGTGATGGCTATAAAACATAGGAAGGTTATTACAATCAGTGGGTTTAACAAACAAATCTGTGGACAATCTGTTCTCCACCCTATACACCCAAGTGTCAAGAAATTGAATGCCCTCTCTAGATGCCACCATGGTAAACTTGATGTTAGGGTCAATCGTGTTCAAAAATTCAAAAAAGGATCCCAATTCACTTTCCGTCCCAGTCCAAATGGTGAAGATATCATCTATGTATCGCCACCACCTCAGCACCTTGCCAAAGGGGTGAGATACATAGAAAGTCGTTCAAGGAATGCCATGTACATATTGGCATAAGTTGGTGCCATGTTGCTGCCCATGGCCGTCCCCCGTTTCTGTACAAAAAACTTGTCCTGAAATAATAAATAATAATCAGTCAAAATAACTTCCAACAGGTCAAGAATGAATTGTTCTGCATGTGGTGTAATGTCGGACTCATCCAGGGCATCTCTCACAACCCTAAGGCCCCTTTTATGATCAATGGAGGTGTATAGTGCTGTCACGTCAAATGATACTAGAACACATTCAGAGGGTAACACAATGTTAGAAAGTTTATCCAGAAAATTCTGTGTGTCCTTGATATAGGAGGGAGCTACTGTGGCAAAACCCTGCAACATCTTATCCAAATACATGGCAGCTGGTCCAAATATTGAGCCCCTCCTTGAGACTATGGGGCGACGGGGGGGACTGCAGATTTTTGTGAATTTTTGGAAGGCAGTATAGTACAGGCGTTATAGGGTGTTCAACTTGTAGATAGTCTTTTAAGTTGTCATCAATAATATTTAACATATGGGCTACTCTGATCAGTGTAGCCATCTTATTTTTAATCCTAAGGACAGGGTCAGTAGTCAGTTCCTCATATACATGAACATCAGACAATTGAGTTTGTATCTCTGCCATATACATTTGGGAATCCATCACCACCACCGCCCCGCCAATGTTTTTATCTTTCTGTAGCCCTATAAGTGCTTCCTTCTTAGCTCGGGTCATGTTGTATCTAGGGTTATTGATGTATGTGGATTTGAGTTCCCTAATCTGTTCCTTCACAGTATAGGCAAAAGAGTCTAACACACAATGTGAGACATTAGGAGTGAACCTGCTCTTCTTCCTCAACCCAGAATCAGAGAGTTTCAGTTCACTGTCACTCTGTCCCGGGGTATATACCTGACCAGAGAACCATACCTTCAGCTTCATTTGTCTAAACAAATCAAATAAGTCCATTTCCAATTGATACCAATCTGTCACATTATGGGGGCAAAACGACAACCCTCTGTTTAGAATGTTCTCTTCAAGAGATGTAAGACAACGTGAAGTTGTTTAGTGTCTCTACCTTGTATCACTTGTCCTTCTGTGGATCCTGTCTCGATGTTTTCCGGGTGTTCCTCTTCTGTTGGTCAGTCTCGGGTCTATGTTTTCGAGCTGCGGCCTTTTGAAACGCCTGCCGTGTTTCCGTCCTCTCCTGTATTTGCTTGATCTAAAAAAACATTCGGAGCAACATTATCATCATCATCAACAGCTGTGGATGTCTGGGACCTCCTTTTGCGTTTCTGAGGGCCCTTTGTATATTGTCCAGCATTTTTTGGCCTATGGCCCAACACTCCATCTTTCTGCCAATTGTATATTTTCCCAGTCTTATAATCCTCCAAATCACGACTCCACTTAATTTTCTTCACTTTCTCTAATTTTTTACGAAAGTTCTCAAGTGACTCCTCAATACTGTCCTTAAACTGCTGCACATCAGACCCAGGCATCAAATTCCCAAATTTAGAATTCGTCTCCTCAAGCTGTATTTTCAATGCATCACTGCTTTTTGGCACTTATCACTTATGCTTGAGAAAGGCTGATGTACAGACGAAACGTTGCATGGCTTGGTGAATAAAGCTACACCTTTTTTCACTATTTTTGGATGCTGTCTCTATATCTCTTCATTGAGGAACCTGACTAAGACTGACCTACACTTCCTCTAACCCAAGTGATTTCCTATCTACAGCTCCCTGTAAGGTGTGCTGTAAATGGGTGAAGAGTGCATAAGGAAGAAGTAAAGAGAGAAATGATAGGACAGAAGAAGAAGATACTCTCATTGGTTCACAGATCCATGTGACATATAAGCAAACAATAACCCTTTCCATACTTCAGCTGTGCAGCGACTAAGTACATATACCTACAATAGCGACATCTTGTGGCGAAACTTTATCAATACTACATCGCCACTTACATACGATAAGTACAGGCTTTTGCGAAGGGTGTAACCAATAGCAACACCCGTGGTGGGATACCACAAATAAAAAACACAATTTTCTGACTACTTTAACTCCTTTAAGTGTCCTTCTGTGGGGTCCTGGGAGGGTCATTTTTGTGTAATGATCTGTAGTTTTTATGATTTACACCATTCCTTGCGAGCAATTAATAACATTATATTTAAAAAATCTAAGTGACGCTAAACTTCTAACCAACTAGATGCTGCAAGTGTGGAGCACATTTAATCCCCCCCGAGTTTAATTAGTTAGCTAGACAGATGCACTGGGACAGTCCATGGTGGCATCTAAGCCTGGCCCTGGTGGTGAAGAAATGGTTCCTAAAGGCACAATAATTAACCACCTGACCACCAGTAATGGCGCCTTGCTGCCTTGACTTCGCAAATGGACGTGCAAATGACTGCATTGAACCTGCTTGACTGGAGTACCTTGAGCCTACCAGAGTACATCATTCTTGGGACCCACCTTTCAGCCATCACACTTACCTATGTTAACATAGGTAAGATGATTTTCCACCATACTGTTATTGACCGAATTCAGTATACGAAAACCAATAATACCGACAGTACTAGTTTAGAAAGGGACAAATTACCAACACGTTATGACTAATACATCCACATACTGACTAATGCCATTACTGCTACTATCTCAAATCCACCAATCAAAGACCAATATCATCACAGACGGTGACTGTATAGAGGTAGATACCAGTTCTATACAGGCTTGGCACACCATAAAGGTGATTACAGTGCAGTTGGATCTAGGAACTTACAAGGGCATCTTCTCTGAGTGACCTATGTGTTATAGAGACACTGTGCTGAAAGTCCCCAGCATCCTATAAATATCACTCCTTTAATTATGAGTGCGCCTTAAAGGCGCACACACAGTTGACAGGTGTCTAGGATTCCCGGGATGGCCCTGCAGCAGAGCTGCACAGCTGTTGGGGTCCACTGGAGGATCCTCCTGATGTGGCAGACCCCATAGGGTAGTGCATTAGCAAACATTCTCTCTAACATTCTATTTACAGAATAATGGGGAAAAAACTTTTTTATTTTTTTTTAGCACAAATCAGCAACACAAGTTAAAAAAAAGTCAATTGATCTGAAGACTTTCTAAATGCATTTTGTTGGTTGTTTTATCCATTAAATCTGTGCTTTTACAACCCCGAAAAAAAAAAAACCTTACAGTAAGAATTTCGAATTTCTCAGATGTTTTATTTTTGTTTAGGTGTAAGCTTCACACGTTTTGTACATTCAGTTCTCCACACTTTCTACCCACATTCAATAAGTATATTAAGCCGGCATCGATCAAATATATTGATGTTAGTAACAAGAACGACAAGCAAGATTAACCAAGCCTGCAATCAATTGTTAGAGCTTTAAATAAGGAAAAAGAATACGGGTGATAATAGGCCCTTGATGAACAACCTGGTTACCTTTCAAGTCATGCATGGTTTCTTGTATATAAAACAATACTGTGCTTGAATGCTCAGTACACGCCTGGGTTCTTTCTTGTAGAATATTAATGCAACACATCACAGCTAAGCATTTTTTTTTGCACTTACATTTCTTTGGCTATGTTTATGCATGACCCTCTCTTTGCAGTACTACAGTAAAACTGCAACAGTAAGGGTACTGATACACGGGCTGATGAAGGCCCGATAATAAATGTAAACGAGCGCCGATCTACTAGATCGGTGCTCGTTTACTGGGCCTATTACACGGCCCGATAATCGTTTAACAAGGGCTGCAGGGAAATCGTTACCGATGTCCTTGCAGCCCTTGTTTAAACTTTATACATACCTATCCAGGCTGCAGGGCTCCACTTGCTCTGTGTTTCTTTCCGGGTCCTGTGCGTTCCAGCTTCAGAGTGGCCTGTCTCAGTTGACAGGCCGCTCAGCCAATCACTGACCTGTTAGCTAAGACGCGGGACCCGGGAAGAAGCACAGAGCAAGAGGAGCCCTGCAGTCTGGACAGGTAATGTATTCTTTTATGCTAATCGTCAGCCGCGCAACGCTATTACACGTAGCGATGCTCGGTCGGCGCCTGACAATTATAGGTCAGAACCTATATCAACGATCAGCAGATGACAACGACTGTCGGATGATCGTTGTCTTTATTACACGGAACGATAATCAGCTAGATAGTGCCAATTCAGCCGATTATCGTTCCGTGTAATAGTACCCTAAGGCCCCCTTCACAATTCTTGAAAATTTACCGGGATTTCCTGATAAGCAATATAAGTAAAAAGTGTGAAGACGGTCTTACCGGACCCATACATTTCTATTGGGCACGGATACCTTTCAGGATTTTTCCTGGAGGATGTCCACAATGGGAAATATAGGACCCTATGGGGGCAGCTTCTCGAATCTGTTCGGAATTCTGGATGCATTGCATAGCAGCCAGGGCAAGTGCCAGTACCTGGGTAACTGCCTCTGAGTGCTGACACTGTCCCTTTAACTTTATGCCCTCTTAAATAGGAGTGCATAAAGTTAATAGTGGCGCTGTGATTGACCAGGCTGGGAGCCATTGGATATATTTGAATCAGGGGATGCGAACCAAAGAAAGACCTGCTGGTGGTCTCTAGATAGGTAAGTTATCCCTAGACCACTGCTCCAGCACAGGCTAGGAGAGTCAGCTATATCTGATTGCAGATCAGTCCTCTGTTGGCAGATACTGACTGACAACCTGAGCGAGCAGGAGGCCAGGCAGTATTGATTATGAAGGAGAGGGAGGAGAAAGCAGTGGTGAGGTGTGTCAGAGTGTGGGAGACTGCACATAATCCACTCCACAGACAAATTACCAAAAGTTACCATGCTCACTAGCAGACTGCCAGCTACAGCACACTGTCAGCACCTTAGGTAGGGCCCGGGAGCTGACAGATTACCTTTAACCTTTTAATTGACTTATCAGGCTTGACTGCATTTACAGCTTATGGCTAAATGGCCACATGCAATGGTTCATCTGCAGGGGATATTTCACAGCATTTCAACACTGATATTTGCAGCAGAAAATTCACACCAATCTGTGTGGATATTCGCGTGGGTTTTCTGTGGCTTTCCCACTAGCAGATTAGGCAAATTAATTTATATTAACCCCTTCAAGACCGAGCACTCAATTTTTTCATCTGTTTTTTGCACACAAAAAAAAAAAGAGGAAAAAAACTGATGCATTTGTGTGCATCCATTTTGATCCATTTTTTCCATTGACTTCCATTATAAAAAAGAAAACGCATCCGCATTTTTTTAGCATACAGAAAAAGGTGGTCACCAGCCTAACTCTATCAGTAGCAACTCCCCATAGAAAACCTCTCCTGCTCTGGACAGTTCCTGACATGGACAGAGGTGTCAGCAGAGAGCACTGGGTCAGACTGGAAAGAATACACCACTTCCTGCAGGTCATACATCAACTGATAAGTACTGCAAGACTTAAGATTTTTAGAAGCAAAGTTGATTTAAAAAAAACATTTAGCAGGTGTCATAAGTCCAATGTCCACACGTGTGGGGTGTTGGAGGCACGGGGGCAAAGTAGCTATGCCTCAGAATAAAGAGAGACATGCATCTGAATACTCTATATGCCATAGCATGAACTAAATTTAATACAAAAGTAAGGAAGACGGTGTTAATATTATCTATTCTGCTGACGTTATTTATATCTATTTTTGCTGAAACAGGACAATGTGATACTTTATCCGGCTACAATATTGTAGCATGCTTGTTATCGGAATAAAAATTGACAGAATGATTAATAACAACCAGATTTTATCTAACACACATATTCCGTATAAAGATGAAGAAAAGAATATACATTAACCTTTTACAGGCTGCACAATGGTGTCAACGGTAACTACAGCCGCTCTGTGCTTGGGGGAGAAATGGCCACATATTCTTCTTAACATCTATGATCGTGCAAATATCTCATTTTGATGTTCCATTATATTGAAAAATGTTTGCATCACACCGGAATCATGTATCTTATTATGATCGTAGTATATATGGCTGTCCCTTGGATTGTGCCTTGTTTGGCTTAAACACGTTAAAGAGATTAGAGAAGTCCTTGTTATTAAAGGTTATACACAATAGAACATTATGACAATGAGATAATTTCATTTTATAAAACAGCGCCTCATCATGTCATGTGTCATCATAACCAATAATGGGAAACCCACCAAAACATATTATACCATAGAAACATGGGCGGAAATATCCATTAAATCTATTTTATTCATAATTTAATAAAACCACAATACAATATACATGATTAGAAAAGTATATAAAAGATGACCTTGTTGACAGAAAAGCACCAGCATAGCATCAAATCATGGAAAGCGTACGTGTAAGAAATTGTGGCGTTAAATATTGCACTTAGCCTTCTGTATACAATGGCAATCTCAATAGTCTCTTCCCACACACCAATCCTGTGGTCATATATAGCTATCTATGTACATAAGACTGTGCATGGATTATGTCCTGATCCGACAGACCCACATTATGTCTATATGCAGGGTCCTGATATTGCGGCTCAATTTATACAACATCCTAGAACACTACAGCATGATAATAAATAGGGATGAACAAATTTAAAGTAGTAGTTTGTCATACAGCTGCCTTTGAACTCTGGGTTGTTCATAGGTACTCCGCTCCGGGTGCCGGAAAAACTGGATACGGCTGACAAGCCAACCATCGAGTCTAGCAAATCGCTAGGGTCACCTAATGCACTCACCTCTGAAGCATAGATAGAGCCAAGGCAACGACTTAATCATTCCCCCTGAGGAAGCATCTAATATACAAAACACGCACGGGTGTTTAGGTGCCCCAGACAAACAATAATGTGCACCCAACACAAGTTAAAGTCCATTTTAAAGTGGAAAAATGTTAGGAAATACTTTTTCCTGTACATTTCCTTTTAGAGAAACCAAAATGAAAAAAAAAAATACCCTCCTCCTACACCCCTTAAAAGCTGGCCGATCCATCACCTGCCATAGGTGAGGGGGAAATCAAACTATACCCACAGGTAACATTGTGTGTTTTTGTAACATGGCCAGATCCATTGTGTGTAAATTTGAAAGGATGGACTTTTAGACTCCTTAAGCTTAAGCACCAAGTGCAAGAGCTGCCAAAAATTAGAAGGAAAGTGGGACTCCCATATACAATTCATTACATGTAAAGGGCCCGGTGGGTCAATAGCCTGGTGGTGACCCACTGAACAATTGTGGGCAAGATCCTGGTGGTAACCCTCATGTCAATTGTGGGAGAAAGCCTGGTGTGACCCTCCTTATAATTGTGGGAGAAAGCCTAGTGTTGACCTTCTGAAAAATTGTGGTCTAAAGCCTGGTGTGACCCTATTAAAAATTATGGACGAGACCGGTGTGACCGCCACTTGGTATGGCCCACCTTCTCCCTCTGGCCACCCCACTACAGCATACTGTATACAACTGGTATAGTGTATAAAACATGGCTGTTTTTTAGCTGTACCAGTATGCTGTACCAGTAACCAGTATCAGTTCATTGTATAACACTGGTAAAGTGTTTGTCACATGGCTGTTTTTCTAATTGTTTACTATTACCAGTATCAGTATACTGTACACAACTGGATAGTGTCAAATGTATTGTTTTTTTTAGGTGTCACACAGGGATTTTACTAGTCTTGAAAATGACTTTTGGTTTTTTTTACGGAATGTTGCTCTGCTTACCTACTTACACTATTCCCCACACTAAGGGTCCTATTCCACAGGCCCGATGATCGTTGAGCGAGGGCTGCAAGGACATCGTTACCGATGTCCTTGCAGCCCTTGCAGCATACATTACCTGTCCAGGCTTCTTCTCCGCTCTGTCTTCATCACCAGGTCCCGCGCGCTCTATCTTCAGAATGGCCGGTCAGCTGACAGGCCACACTTAGCCAATCACAGGCCGCGGCGGTCCCGGCCTGTGATTGCCTGAGCGCTCCGTCAGCTGACCGGCCATTCTGAAGATAGAGCGCGCGGGACCCGGGGATGAAGACAGAGCGGAGAAGAAGCCTGGACAGGTAATGTATGCTGCTGCTGCTTGTCAAATCGTCGGTCGCCCGCCGCGCACCGCTATTTAACCGTAGTGATGCGCGGTGGGGAAACGATGATTTTAGGTCTGGCCCTAAATAAACGATCAGCCGATGACACGATCATCGGCTGATCATTCTCTCTATTTCACCGAACGATAATCGGCCGAATCGGGCCAAATGGGGCCGATCCAGCCGATTATCGTTACTGTGGAATAGGGCCCTAACACTGTCCCTCCTCCAGCATCTGTCCCTGCCTGCTAAATGCCGGCTTCTGAGCCAGGTATCAGGTGACCTGGGCCTATATAGACCCAGGTCAATCACTGATATCCCAGTAGCTATCATTGATACAGCATAAAAGAATGTGCCTGGCCTTCCTCGATTCTTTATTGGCTAATTAAAGCTGCCAAACATGTGGGGAGGAGACTTGCTGTTAGGAACTCACCTGCCAGGGCTCCTGCGGCGTCCTCCTCGGTCCCAGCTTCTTCTGTTGGCACTAGGACCCAGCGCCGAGGCGGCCGCCCGAGCCGGGTGACGTCACGGAGACCCGACAGCGTCCCTGGTAACCAGGGACGCCGCAGCTCCGTGTCACTCGTGGCGGCCGCCCAGCCTGTGCAGCTGAACGGCATCAGGCTCAGGCTGAGGGGCGGATCGCTCCGCCACTCAGTCTGTAGCAGACCAGCTGCTAGGTATCTGGGATCAGGGGGTCGGACCAATGGTGTGCTGGTCCGGCCTCCTGACCCAGTATAAAGTGTAATCTTTGTAAGTTGTGTAAGTTGTTCTGATCCCAGCTCCCCAGTTCCCTGTATTCTGCCCTATTCTGCCCTATTCTTTCTATATTGTCTTGCCTGGATTCTGACCTTTTGCCTGCCCCTTAACTACCCGCTTCTTCCTGATTTGGTACTGCGTTGCTCGTTCAGTTTCTGACTTGGCTAGTTGACCTTTCCGCATTGTGTTTGTCTGTCTGTCTGCGTATGTTTTGCACGTATTCAGCATAGGGATTGTCTTCGTGGTTGTCCGCGACCGCTTAGGGTCGACCGAGGCAAGTAGGCAGGTGACAGTGGGTGGGATCAGATTCAGGACCCACTGTCTCGTGTCCTGTCTTCACCTGCCTTTCGTGACAGAATAGCCAGCCCAAAATTTATATATATACGTCTCCCAAGGGTTATCATGGATCCCATTAAGACATTGGTAGAGCAGATGCAGAACCTGAACACGTTGGTTCAAGGCTTTGCGGAACGTGTCCAGGAACAGGAGGCTGCTCCCGTCAAGTGACTATGACGACCCCTTCTCCGCCCGAACCACCTGTACAGCTCCCGGAAAAGTTTAAAGGGGATAGAAAGGATTTTCGGACCTTCAGGGAGGGATGTAAATTATTTTTTCGGTTACGTCCATGCTCCTCTGGGGACGAGAACCAAAAGGTGGGAATTATCATGTCCCTTCTGCAAGGACCACCACAGGAATGGGCATTTTCCCTACCTCCCAACGCCATTGAGCTAAGTTCTGTTGATTATTTTTTTTTCAGCTCTTGGCCTGCTATATGACGACCCTGACAGGACTGCAGTGGCCGAGCGCCAATTAACCTCACTACAACAGGGAAAGAGACCAGTGGAAGACTATTGTGCAGAATTTCGCCAGTGGTGTATCCCATCCAGTTGGAATGACTCTGCACTACGGTACCAATTCCGTGTAGGTCTCTCTGATCAATTAAAAGATTTATTAGTGGCTTATCCGCCTCCTGAGTACTTAGAGGAGACCATGACATTAGCTATAAGGGTAGATAGGCGCATGCGGGAGAGACGTAGAGAGAAATTAACCACTGGTCCTTGTAAGTCCTCATCCTCTGTCTTTTCTCCTCCTAAACCTGCTCCTTCTCTGTCATTACCCCAAGAAGAACCCATGCAGATTGGAGCCACTGATGCGAGGACAAGGCAAGCCTATCGATTGCAGCACAATCTGTGTCTATACTGTGGCAAAGCTGGACACCGTGTTCGGGAGTGTACCTCCAGGCCTGGATCACCGCCGGAAAACTCCAGCGCCTGAGTGACTATCGAGGGGGTCATTCAGGCGCACAGGTACTGCTCGATAGTAAGAATAAATTGATGGTGCCTATTACTCTTTCTTTAGGGGAAAGAAGTATTTCAGGATCGGCCCATATCGATTCTGGGGCATCTGCTAATTTTATTAATTCTGGTTTTTGGTCCAGTCTGGGGGTATGTCCACTTCAGCTTAAGTGCCCGCTGAGTATCACTGGGGCGGATTTTACACCACTGGCGCAGGGTAAGGTGAGATATATCACCCCCATCTTGAGGTAAAAGTAGGTTCTATCCATTCTGAGTTCCTTGATTTTTTGGTTATGGATAATTTGTCCTCAGACATTATTTTGGGGTTACCCTGGTTGACTCAGCATAACCCGGTGTTTGACTGGTCAAACAGGGAACTCATTCAATGGGGACCTGGATGTGCTTCCCATTGTATTTCTTTGCATCAAACGGAATGTTCTTTGTTGGAAGGGGAGATCCCCGAATTCTTATCTGATTTTGTTGATGTGTTTGACGAAAGATCAGTAGACGAATTACCTCCTCACCGTCCTGAGTCTAGATATCCTAAGGGTCGGATGTTTAATTTATCTAGAACAGAAAGGGAGGCTATGCGTGAATATATCAAGGATAGTTTACGCTAAGGTCATATTCGTCCTTCCTGCTCTCCACTAGGGGCAGGATTTTTCTTTGTTGGTAAGAAAGATGGCGGTCTACGTCCCTGCATTGATTATAGGGAATTAAATAAAATCACTATTAAAAACCAACATCCTCTTCCATTGATTCCGGATTTGTTTAATCAGATTGTGGGGGCTCAATGGTTTTCTAAGATTGATCTGCGTGGAGCCTATAATCTGATTAGGATAAAGGAAGGGGATGAATGGAAGACCGCATTTAATACCCATGAGGGACACTTCGAATATCTTGTAATGCCCTTTGGGCTAGGCAATGCCCCTGCCGTGTTCCAACACTTTGTGAATGATGTATTTCGTGAGTACTTAGGTCGGTTCTTAGTGGTGTATTTGGACGATATACTGATTTACTCTCCTGATTGGTCATCCCACATATATCATGTGCGTAAAGTGATGGAACTACTGAGATTAAACCATTTGTTCGCTAAGTTGTCGAAGTGCCAATTCGGTGTTCAGGAGATCTCATTCTTGGGATACAAAATCACCTCCAATTCTTTTGAAATGGATCCCCTTAAAGTAGCAGCCATTAAAAAGTGGGAGCGTCCCAACAGTCTCAAGGCGTTACAGAGATTTTTGGGATTCGCTAATTATTATAGGAAGTTTATTCAGGGTTTCTCCGTAATTGCCAAACCTTTAACTGATATGACTAGAAAGGGAGCGGATTTGGTAAACTAGACTCCTGAAGCTGTTCTGGCATTCGACAAAGGGTGTTTTTCTGTGGCTCCAGTATTGATACAACCAGACTTCAAGCAACCCTTCATTGTTGAGGTGGATGCCTCGGAGGTAGGGGTGGGAGCTGTTCTCTCACAAGGTTTACACACGCTCACCAATCTCAAACCCATAGCCTATTTTTCTAGAAAGTTCTCTAGAGCTGAATGTAACTATGATATAGGCAACAGAGAACTTCTTGCCATAAAATGGGCCTTCGACGAATGGAGGCATTTTTTAGAAGGGGCCAAGCACAAGATTAAGGTATTGACTGATCACAAGAATCTTGTTTATCTAGATAAAGCTAAACGTCTTACCCCTCGGCAGGCCAGATGGGCACACTTTTTCACACGATTTGATTTTGAGGTAACCTTCAGACCTGGCTCCAAAAATGTAAAAGCAGACGCTTTATCACGTAGTTTTGACATCAGTAGTACTCCCACAGAGAACCCCGAAACTATTTTATCTCCTGGGGTAGTGGTAGCCATTTTACAGCCCGATCTGGCTGCTCAAGTGATGGACTTACAAGCCATGGCCCCTAAAAACACCCCAGAAAACAAACTCTTCGTTCCCCCAAATCTTCGTCTCAGAGTTCTTGAAGAGACTCACTGCTCTGTACTAGCAGGTCATCCAGGCATAGCTGGAACTAGATATCTTTTAGCTTGTCATTATTGGTGGCCGTCTTGGGCCAGAGATACGAAATTGTTTGTGGATGCATGTGAGGTCTGTGCTAGGTCTAAGGTGTCTCGTAGGTTCTTCAACCTTTACCAGTACCTACCAAACCCTGGACCCACATCTCTATGGATTTCATAACTGATCTACCAGTCTCCAAGGGTAAAACAGTGATTTGGGTGGTCATCGATAGATTCTCTAAAATGTGTCATCTAATTCCTCTTAGTAAACTCCCTACTGCACGTAGTTTGGCTTCTCTATTCATTAATCATATTCTCCGCCTGCATGGGGTTCCCGAAAATATTGTTTCTGATAGGGGGGTACAATTTGTATCTAAGTTCTGGAGAGAATTCTGTGGCACTTGCACTTTGACCCAATAAAGCATGCTCACTCAATACTAGACAGTACTGCTTTAACCTCTTAATGACCAGCAAAATTGCAGGTCTTTTCCATAAATTTTTGTAAATTTGTACAAAAAGACTGACATATGTAAACAAATCTCTATATGTATAAATAGTATGTAAACAGGCACAGCACAATGAACAACATGCCCTATCCTGCAAAAGATGGAAAGAATACCTGATGTGAGTGAGTGAGGGGTTGCGATCCCGGCACCTAAACTTGCCCTAGGGAGTATTGTGATTATCCTGAGACATGGAAGGACTCCATCTACATTTCTATTTATCTTAGTGTGTCTGCCTATCTTCTTTGGTGTGCACTTATATAACTTTGTGATGCTTTAAAGAGAATCTGTCAGCACCCAGACACAGCCCGAGGTGCTGACAGTGCACTGTAGGTGTAGGTGTTTTGTGAACGTGCAGTGTCCCAGAGCGGGGTCCACTGTTCTTTCTAACAAGTATAGGTCGGTACTATGTGTATGTGTAAACTCTGAGACTGAAGTCAGTAGTGAGAGACTTCCGCCACCAGATATCACTGTTCTATTGCATGGCTGATTGTCCAAAAGTGTATAAGGGTTAACTTATGTCTCTATTGATGATTATGCATTTCCTTCCACTGTCCACTTCCACTGTCCACTACCACCCTATCACAGAGGGTTATCCTATGTCTTCTGCCCAATTAGTTTCCCCCCTGTAAGCCTTATATAGTGGGGCAGGACTATTGTGTTTAGCTGTTTAGTTGTTCCAGTTTTAGTCAGACTATATGAGTTATATGAGTAAGACTATCTTCACACAAAGCCTGCTGTGAGCATTATTCCAGGCCCCGAGCCTTGAGTGGGACTGCTTCTTTATTTCTTATAGCTACTAGATCCTAGCTATGTCTGGCTAGAACACCACATGGGGGGACCGTGGTGAATTACGAGACCAAACCTAGGGGGACTGTTCCCCTCTTCTACTACCTCTGAAAGCAACGTTTCAAGTAACTAAACTAAGTAGCTAAGCTAAGTGCAAAGGCCAAGTCTTCTACTGCAAGTTGTTAGCATGTCCCTTAAGGGTCTCCCGGACAACTAGCTCTCCCACTAGGTGGGTCTGAACTCCCTGATCATGTGTCATTCCATGCCCACAGGGTAGAGTAAGCAGATGTATTTTCCCATGAATTTAGGAACTTTCCCTCACGGCCGAACCACTGTGTCTGAATAGGCCCCAGTATGTAGGCTGAAGGACCCCAAGTCACCCCGGCAGTACTACTGAAAAGCTATTCCTACAAACCTACTTAAATTCAACTCAATTACTGTATTCCAAGTGTATCTCAAGCAGCTATTGTCATCCAAGTTTATTTCAAGTAACTATTGTCTCTATAGACTGTTCAGGTCCTTATCAGTATTCTCTGGATTCTATATTTATCTAAACATGTGAGAACATTATATAGAGTATTTGCCTCCTACGAGAGTGATTACAACTTCAAAGAGATCGCCTATTGTATTGAGAGACTGTCAAAGCTTGTACAGGCAACTCAGTAAACTATTTTGTGGTTTATCAGTGCCTCTGTCCTCCCTCCCGTATGACACCTGCAGCTCTACAACGCTGACTTCAAATCCTAGTAGCTCCACTTCAGCATATTCAGGGGAGGCCAGCTGGTCCTACTTGTGGCTAGAGTGACAAGTGACTGTGTGGTGCTTACCAACATCTGCCCCACTGGGTCACTGCAGCGCTACAAATGCGCCCGAGGAGTAGATTTTGTGCAATCTCGTAATGTAATGAATAGAGTTGGTCGAATTTCGGAAAATCCTAGGTAATAGGTAATAGGTAATAGGCTGAATCCCGGAATTCCAGGCGGTACCCGGGCACTCTCTTCCTTCCCCACGGACCAGGAAGGCATCGGCAATCTAATGCGGAAGGTTCGGGAATGTTCGACTTTGATCGAACGTAGGATTTTCCAAGGTTCAATCAACTCTAGTAATCAAGAGTCAAAGGGAAGTAGTTGTTTGGTGTTTGTGCCACACTCTGGTACCCCTCCCAAGTACTTCTTCCTCCCTTTTTTCCATGAATATTTTTTGCTGGACGGCCTCCAGCTCACTATTGCCATCATCGATGTGCATGCATACGCTGTCACTGGCAGGGGCTGAACGTCTTGCCAATTCACATGTGCGCCATGCTTCCGTCTCAGGTGTTTGCGGGAGCGTTGTTGAATGGAAGCATGCGGCCTGGGAGATCATCAGCCCATGTGCAAACTGACAGCGATGAATTGTTTTACACCCATTGGCACACATTTACACATACTGTACTTCTACACACACAAACATGCTTTTGCACATCTACACATGCAGGAAGTCTTTTGCACTGATAGGCTATGTTCACATTACGTAAGTACCGTAGTGATCATGGCCGTTGTTGATCACGGCTGTGATTGCTACGGTACTTACGTAGTGCTGCACCTGAGGGGATCCTGGCCGGAGTGTATATACACAGCATACACTCCGGCCGGGATCCCTAGTGGCACCGCAAGAAACTGACATGTCAGTGTTCTGCAGCCGCTATTCACTGAATAGCGGCCGCAGAAAACCCTGTCAGTTCACACAATGCAGCGTGCGGTTCCAGGCGCATGCTCTATTGTGTGTAGCGGGGAATTCGGATGCGGATGCACACGGATGCGCCCGCATTCGAATTCAGTGGCATTAAAGTCACGGAACGGCCGATGTCATATGTGTGAACATAACCATATACTGTATATTACACTACCTATACACAGTATATTTTTAATCTGCTTCACATTGTGGCCTCTGAAAAAAACAGGAAACTTATCTCTTAGGGATTAGATATGTAAGCAGTGCACTGTTTGCACCTCGGGTCATGTCCGAGCGTTGACAGATTCCCTTTAACTTATCCAAATGATTCTGAGAATGTTACACAGTCATCATTTAGCCAATACAATTGGTCCTGGCTCAGAAAAACGTATTGATTGATCTAGAATCACATTCACATTTATGACCAGGAAGAAATTTAGTATTACATTCAAAATTAATTTTAGATTGTGAGCCCTAATAGGGACAGGAACTGACCAGTCGGCTCTATATAAATGATAGATTTATTATTACATCCAAATTCTCCCGAGCTCCTCTTTCCTAATGGCCCTTCACTCTGCCTCGAAGAGGTGGTCAGAAAGATTTACGTTTTTTATTAATCCCATATTTGTGACACTCATGTAAATCCTCAGTCGTCTTTCTATCATGCTTTATAAATGTAGAGAATATTATCAAGATTATAATATATTAACAAGAAATTATTCATTGCTCCTATTTACATCATGTGGTAATGGTGGCCTTGTTGTAAGCATGGTATGAAGGGGAACTTTTTTTCTTGAAACATTGATTTTTTTTCCCATCTTCATTAGTATGTCCATCCACGATCAGCCAATAGATGAGCATTAACTCTACGTATCTCCAATTAGACTCCTTGAAGGCACCAATAAATTCTATTGGCTTCATCGACAAACCAGGAGCTAATCCCAATCAAAGGACTAAATGCCTCTGAATGCATTTCTGTACGGAGGTAAAAGAGAATGACGTCAAGAAAATCTAAAGGAATTTAACACCCTCCATTAATGTCTGTGGTTGCAAAAATATTACTGTAGGTTCTTAATTCATGATGTGGGACAGAGCACACAGGTTGGCTGGGCCTTGTGGTGCTACAGTCAGACATCACAGATGGGTCCCTGCAGATTTTAATCCGATGCTCCTTGGGCTGATCCAACACTGAGTTAGGTCCAAACAAAATTTTATTCCAATACCGGTCCAACAGTTTAGTTGTAAATAGCTTGAGTAAAGGGAGACCCTTAGGGAGGTGCAGTTCTGTAGTTTAAAGTGAATTTTTGACTCCCTGACTATCTTCTAAGCTGATAGCACCACTCGATAGATATCAATGAAAGCATTCAGAATATACTTTTGTTGAATGTGTCTGTTTTTTTTTTATTTTAATACAGAAACCTCTTTATTTGGACTGTAAATGGTGTCAAAGAGGCGGGGCCTATTATTCCCTGAGCTCTAGTGCCAATATTGCATACCGTGCTGTTTGCCCGTCTCCTGCAAAATCAGCCATGTACACTCTGCATACAACACAGTAAAGTGCATTGGTGCTATGGCCCAGGAAATAATAGGCTCCGCCTTTTTGACACCATTCAGAGCCCAAATAAAGGTGTTTTTAAATGAAAATAAAAACGCAGACACGAGCAACAAATGTAGGTTCTGAATGCTCTTATTGATATCTATCCAGTGATGCAGCCAACTTGGTAAGCAGTCAGAAGGTTACAGGTTCACTTTAAGAGGTGTCTGTATTCCTTAGCAAAAAGTTTACTAAACCCAAAAGTTTTTCTCTCCTTTGAGTGCTTATCACTGATTCACTAAAATGTCCTCTGCAGGGTTCAGGTCCTGTGGAAAAGGAGTAAATTCTCTAGGAATTTCTTCTAACTTTGTAGGAGATTGTTTCTTGTCTCGCATAGGGAAAGGCAAAGTAAGATGCTGGCCCTATTTTTATGACAAACACATGAATTGCTGTAAAAGCCCAGCAATGTTTAGTCCCTTTTTCTCATGGCTATGGCTGGGTTCACACCCAGTGTTGGACTGGACCACCAGAGGACCGAAGAATCCACTGGTGGGCTCCCAACTTTAGAATCTGCACAAACCATGACCGACATGTTGTTTCTCACTGGTTCTTCATTGGTAGGCCCCCAGGATTATTTCCTCTGGTGGGCCCCAGATACTTTAGTCCGACACTGTTCACACTACATTTTTTTCAGTCCATTTCTTTAATGCGTTTTATTTGTGTGCATCAATTTTGATCACTTCCATTATAAGAAAAAAGGATTTAAAAAAAAAAAAAAAGATCAAAACATATCGTTATTTTTTACTGTATTCAAGAATGTGGTAGATCATAAGAACAATTTTGCAGTGTGCTGTTCTTTCCATCAAAAATACAAGCATTGATGGGGTATTGGTTAAAAGTTTGACTGTTCATCTTCCATTTTATCCTTCCAAATTCTGCATTTATCCTTCATATTTTAAGTACAAGAATTGTATGTTGATGATGATCAAGACATAAGAGGTCGAGCACTGACTTATAGGGGTGCCACCCCCAATGGGTGGAGCTAGAGAGCAAGGCCTTTTCATTCTAATATACACTTGCTTTGCATAGTTTATTTTTGCAGAGAAAATTGCCTGGACTATAAGACTAGCTACACCAGATTGATGGGTGGTCTCCGCAAAGAACCCCATTCAGACCCAAGAAAAAAATATAGATTTAAAAAAAAAATCTCGAAGCTGCTTAAATTGAACTCTGCTTAAATTCCTTGTGTCTATTTGTTATCAAGATTAACAAGTCAACCAAAGGATAAATATGAATGAGCGGTTTCTTACAAGGTCATTGTTAATGAAAAAATGTCAACAAACATTGATTTATATTGACACGGAGACTAATTGGACAGCTTGTATAGTTTTGCAGTTTGGTTGGATCTTCTAAGATGGACAAAGACAGAATATTTGTTTTGCATTTATTGCCAGTTTGATGCCTCGTTTCACCAGTCTTACGTCCATCTTATGTCCAGAGTTACGGCTGAGTGAAACATTTAGTCACAAAATGGATTTGTCCAAAAGTTTTTAAATAAGATCCTAACTAGAGGTGAGTGAGAGTGCTTATCCGAGCTTGCTACTTACTTGAGCTGTGGCTGTTTGAGAGTGTTTGATGCCACATAGAGCTCAGGTGCTTGTTTAAAGTGTCCCTCTTGTTATAACTTTCATAATTTAAATTAAAGAGTCACTGTCGTATTTTTTTTTTTTTGCAGAAATCAATAGTCCAGGCGATTTTAAGAAACTTTGTAATTGGGTTTATTAGCCAAATCTGCCATTATCTGCATGTAAAAAGCCTTTTCCCAGGTCCCCCCCTCCTTCCTCTTTTTCATCCACTCTGAAAAATCTGAAAATTGTGACTTGTTGCAGGAGACGTACCCTGTCTGCTCTAGGGAGAGGGGAGGGGGGAGGAGGAAGGAGGGAGTTAGCCGGCAGCAGAAAGCAGATAACAGAGGATTACAGGCACGGAGCTGGGTGACAGCTGTAATCTGAGCTCAGACAGGTCACTGGTGACTGTCACAGGAGATATCCCGTGAGGGATTTGTAGATTAACTCTTTGTTGTCCTGTTTTGGTCTTTTCTTTAGCTCTCTCCATAGGAGAACAATGAAGACAGGGGGGAGAGCTTCAAACTGCTTTTTCATGATAAAAATGCATTTTTCGGATAATAAACCCAAATACAAAGTTTCTTAAAATCGCCTGGACTACTGATTTCTGCAAAAAAAAAATTCACGACAGTGACACTTTAACAGTAGATGTGATATAAAGCAAGTTTGCAATATAAATTCAACATTTTTTTGTTATTATCATGCTGTAAAACAAAGCTGAACTTACCAGAAATCCAGGTCCAGTCTCCTGAAGGCAGCTATATAACAGCTATACTTACTGCATCCAGGTCCAGTCTCCTGAAGGCAGCTATATAACAGCTATACTTACTGTCTCCAGGTCCAGTCTCCGGAAGGCTGCTATATAACAGCTATACTTACTGTATCCAGGTCCAGTCTCCGGAAGGCTGCTATATAACAGCTATACTTACTGTCTCCAGGTCCAGTCTCCGGAAGGCTGCTATATAACAGCTATACTTACTGTCTCTAGGTCCAGTCTCCGAAAGGCTGCTATATAACAGCTATACTTACTGTCTCCAGGTCCAGTCTCCGGAAGGCAGCTATATAACAGCTATACTTACTGTCTCCAGGTCCAGTCTCCGGAAGGCTGCTATATAACAGCTATACTTACTGTCTCTAGGTCCAGTCTCCGGAAGGCTGCTATATAACAGCTATACTTACTGTCTCCAGGTCCAGTCTCCGGAAGGCAGCTATATAACAGCTATACTTACTGTCTCCAGGTCCAGTCTCCGGAAGGCAGCTATATAACAGCTATACTTACTGTCTCCAGGTCCAGTCTCCGGAAGGCAGATTTTCTGACTTGTGCTGGTTGAAGAAAACAGACTAAACACAGGAATTCCAGTACAGAGAGTCACGGCGCACTGTGTCCATCAAGCACATTGCTGTCGAGCATTCAGATGACCTGGGAAACACAGGACTTCCCGTTAAAAAAAAAAAAAGTTAGAACACAGGAAGTGTTTTGTTTTCTATGATAACTAAAACACATCTACTGTTGATTTAGGTTTCAAAGGTTATAATAACAGGGACACTTTAAAAAAAAATTCTGCTATGCATCCCCACTTTAACCCTTGGGGGCTTATAATAGTTATAGCATGTCAGTTTTAAGTGTAAGAAAAAATTCCCCTGCCCCCCCCCCCCCCCCCCCCAAAAAAAAAAAACAAAAAAACAAGGCACTATATACTGTAGCTCTGTAAATTGAAAGAGGAGGAAAAAATTGTGAAGAGGAAAAAAATTAAAATAGTTTCCAGTCCTAAAAGAGTTAATGACCACATTGGTTTATAACTAAATGCTCCTACACAGTACAGTCTGTCTTGTCTCCACTGGGAATATATATATATATAGTTTAACTGATAACTTGATGCATTGCAGCAGATAATTCGGAAGCGTTAGCAGTAAGGGAGCCTCCCTCTTAACAGGCTGGGACTGAGTGATTGGCATCTCAATTAAAACACAAAGCACTTCCAAAATAAGACTACAAAGAATGGATTTTGTTTTATAGAAAGTAACTGTCAGGGGTATTACAGCTAGATACCCTTACCTAACATACTTGAGAGACGGTTTTATTTTTTTTTCATCCATTTTAAGCTGAGAGGAAAGCATCTGCTTTTCCTTAGAGTCAAAAAGGTTTACAATAAAGGTTACAGCAGTTTTTGGCCATCTCAAAAGTAATCTTAGGACTGCTAACAGGTAACCAAACACCCCTATTCCCAGTGCAGATTGCTGGCTATATTAAATAAAAACACCACAACATTAAACTTTTGCTGGACGAGGGTCGGCCACAGCATTTATTTTGTTATTATAAAACTCTTGTATTGTAAAACTCTCTCCAACGTGGAGAACTGATACCCAGGCTGGACGCGGAGTGCCGGCCGCTGGACTCCCAGCGGGCACATCGAACTTCCAGGCTCCATAATCACCACCTTTTAATCTCGAAACCGCCTGCTGTGACTTAAAGAAACCGGTATTAACAAACATTTATCCATAACATCCAGAAAGTGCGTTTCAACACACAACCATGGTCAAAATATCATTTTTATTCATTTTTTTTTTTTTTTTTTTTTTTTTTTTTTATAGGGAGGGAGGGAGGGACAGCAAGGGAGCGTGTGTCCTGCTTGCTACCGGATCACCAAGAGGAAGAGGTAAGCTATAGGAAGGGGTCTATGGCTAGGCCTATGAGAGGATCTAGATCTATGCCTGTGCCTATGAGAGGACTTATGAGGACTGTCAGCATGCTTGTCCTCCATAGAGGCAACCTGAGAGGTAGTGGGAGCAGGAGCGGTAAACCCAGGTTGCTGTGATGACACAGGAGCAGTAGGAGGGCTATGGGAGGTAGGGGGTTGAAAAAACGCTGCAGATCCCACACTGGAGGAAGCAACAGGGGGGGCAGCAGAAGGGCCCGACTGACCCGGCGCCATTACTGGCAGGGGAGGCGGAGGGGTATCCGAGCGGTCAGGGGAGGAAGAACGGCCGGCTTGTGCTCCCATGTCTGCGGATGGCGCGGGAATGACGCTGGCGCGCGGCGCACCGGAAGACGCGGCCGCGTCACTTCCGGTTCGGGGGCGGGACAACGAGCAGGGGAGAGGAGGACGGGAATAGCTGCGGCAAGCAGATACAGAGGGGGCAGAGCCTGGGCTGAGCCTGGTCGGCGGCCGCGACACTCGCGCGGACCGACGGCTCCCTGTGCTCACCTGGGAAAGGGGGGGGACAGTACCTGTGGCATAAAGATCATCCGAGCGGGATAAATTACCGGAGGCAGGGGAAGGGGTTAAGACGGCCATCAGCCGGCTCAGGAGGCCCTGGTCAGAATGTAGACGGGCCCTGATAACCTGCAGCAGCTGATCTTCGGCCATTTCTCTGGAGCAACGGACAGCAAGGGAGCGTGTGTCCTGCTTGCTACCGGATCACCAAGAGGAAGAGGTAAGCTATAGGAAGGGGTATTATGTCCTCTATCTGGCTCCCATTGGCCAGCTACCATCATGTGATTATAGGGGGGGTTGTCCCGGAGATACCATCTGCCCGACAAAGAGGAGGGGGAGGAGGAAACCTAGAGGAAGAAACCATCTAAGCCCTGCATCTGCTAACTAGCCTATCGACATCCATTATCAGTCCCTGGGCACCCATGCTAAACGCATGTATGCCTCCAACTCCTTCAGGCAGAGGGATCATTTGTGCTGTTTTGGGTCATGTAACTGTGGATCAGGCAAAACGGATTGTCTTCGAGTTAGTTTCTTTTATTAGGCTTTGTTAGGATGAGAGAACCGAACTTCGGAAACCGAGATTCGTTACAAATTTTGCAAAAAGTTCAGTTCAGTATCGAAGCAAACTTTTTGCATAGTTCGTAATGAACCTGGTGCAAGATGGCGGGTGCGCAATTTAATACACATAGAAAAGCAAAAATAGGGTATGCTTACCTGTCTGCTCTCCCCCAGTGTCCTCCTACAGGTCTCCAGTGTCCACCACTGATAACAGCCCTCTCAGCCAATCTCTGTCTGAGATAGGACAGCGCCACGGTCATTGATTGGCTGAGGGCGCTGTCACTCTCATCTCAGGAAGTGGAGGCGGCTGTGGTCAGCTGGGAACACTGGGGTAGTGTGAACAGGTAAGTATTGATGAAGGAACTTGCTGAATTGCACTAAAAAAGCTAAACACTACAATCAGGTTTAAAGTGGTCATTCCAGGCAGTTTTAGGCCGGGTTCACACATTGTAAGACAGTTCGTATCACAGAACGGCCGGTGTCAGTGAAGTTCATTGCAGCCGGTACTGCAGTACCGACCGAATGAACTTCATTCGTGCTGAATTGGGATGCGGGTGCATCCATGTGCGCACACATCCCAATTCACCATAGCACACAATGGAGAGTGCAGTCAGAGCCGCACTCTTCTTTGTATGATCTGATAGGTTCACACAATAGTGGCCGCAAAAACGTGACATGTCGTGCAGCTAGTTGGAATCCTGGCTGGAGCCTATCCTATGTGTATACACTCCGGCCAGGATCCCATTAATTTGCAACAACGGCGGTGATTAATTTAAAAAAAATATGTTGTGTGAACATAGCCTTAAGCTATAGGGGAGAATTAAAAAAAAATAACATCTACTTACCTTCCTGGTGACATGTACTTACCTTGTGACGACGCCAGGAGCAGGCCGCTTCGGTTCTCATTGTGTAGCCACTTCTGGGTTCAGGGAAGTGATGTGGCAAGCCTGCTCACCAAATCGGTGTCTTGCCTCAGCCACTGATGCAGGATGCAAAAAGATGGTGTGAACCTGTCCATAGGGGAGGAACCCAGATAAGTTATAAGTATGTGCAAAAAAATATATATATATAATCTTAGGAGCTTAAAAAATGTAAAAAAAAAATGGATTGTTTCTCTAGAGGAGTCATCAAAGGGGTAGGCCTCTTCTCAACTAACACACTTGTAGGACTCCTCAAGTTAAATATTTTTGCAAATACATTTATATACTAAATGTGTCTCCTTCTCCTGATATGCTGCTTTGCTGCTCTTATCTTCACATTGTAGACAGCTTGTTGTCTAGGTTACCGACCATGACCGACCATAAAAGCAGTGGTCAGGCAAGTATGTGTATATATATATTTAATTATAGTTATTATCTTATATATATTATTAGATATTAGAGTATTTGCAGTAAATGTGAGAGGTATCTGAACTTTTTTTTATACGTTTCTTTTTTTGGATCCACCTGTGACTTTGTAATCAAAAACCACCACAAAAATTGCACGAGTCTTTCCGGCTCAAAGGATGTTAGAGACCTCCTTTAACAAAGTCTCTAAATGCCCTGCACATTTTAAGGCTATGTTCCATTGTAACAATGGCCGAGATTACTACGGAACTTATGTAGTGCTGCCTTCTAAGGAATCCCAGCCGGAGTGTATACACATAATATACACCCCAGCCGGGATCCCTAGCGGCACCGCAAAAAACTGATATGTCAGTTTTCTGCGGCCACTATTCACTCAACCTGTCAGTGCACACAATGGAGAGTTCCATTGTGTGCAGCGGGGAATTCGGATGCAGGCACACGGAAGCGCCCGCATCCCAGTTCAGCGGCAGTAAAAATCATCCGGCCAGTACTGCAGTACCGACCAGGATGGTCTTCTCTGACACCGGCCATTCCATGACCCCGCTTTTGTCTTATTTATCATAGGTGATTACTTTCTGCATTGACTAAGTAGCAGTCTTTTGGCTTTGGTGCTGAACTTTAGTCTACTGGAAAATAGATATGCCATTCTTGACAAAAGACCCCTGTCCTTACATTGCGGCAGATCCTACAGTTGCCTTGGGACTTATATATATAGATGCAGGCAATTCTGTATGCTTTCATTTAGCTTTTTTGGTCATGAAGTATAAGAGAACTTCCCGACAACTAAAAGAGATTGTGCCATCAGGTACATCGCTTTGGGTTTCTTCCCTTAATGGATCGGGACCCGTGCAGGGATGCTGGTGGCGCAGTACTTTTTTTGGGCCGCTACCTGGTTCCCGCACACGTTGCCAGTCTTTTTGGCAGCAACGGGCAACCATTAAGCACTGGAGGTGGGCCCGTTGGCCCCAGTGTGACAAAAGCCCCTCCTCTCTGTGATGAGGCCGTGTCACAAAGATGAGGGGAGATAGTCAAACTGAGAGCCGGCCAGCCTGCCACCAGAGCTTAAAGCTCGGCCGGTGCTCCCAAAAAGGACTGCGCCACCAGCATCCCTGCGCGGGTGCTGTTCCATTAAGATAAGGAACCCAAAGCACAGTCAGTCATTATAACTTTTAAAATATAAATCAGCAGGAGATGCGATATAAAGCAAATGTGCCATATACATTCATTTTTTTTCTTTTGTTATCATGAAATACACGGCACTTCCTGTGTTCTGACTCTCTTTTTTTTTTTTTATTCAAAGAGTCTAAACACAGGAAGTCCCATGTTTCCCAGGTCATCTACACTCATAGGGAGGGCAGGGCAGTCATGTGACTGATGGACACATTGAGCCGTGACTCTCTGTACTGGCCGGGACTTCATGTTTTTAGTCTCCAGGTCCTACTGAATAGCACTTTGGGGATAGGAGTTCATACATGCAGGTGCCCTGGTGCCAAATACTGACATGATGTATAAACAGATTATAATAATAATAATAATAATAATAATAGTAGTAATATACCTAATATACCTTAATATGACTAGCAAACTAGAACATAAATATGATCTCTCTCTTTCTGTATTTTATTCTGTATCTCATTTCAGTACAGTGGCCTACATAAGTTAACTAATTTAAATCGCCGGCATCATAAAAACACATGATTGGAAAATGAATGCATAAAGGAAAACTTCTGCCTGGTTAGAAAATGGGAAAATGACTGTTCTGCATAATTCATATGCTAGTAAAGGCAGGAAATCTGGGATCTTTATACAGTAAATCAGAGATTTAGAACAGAAAAGCATTTCTAATGACAGCAGTGTTAACTATTCTCATCCAAATAACAGCATAGAAAACACTATACCTGCCTGAAGAACTGATGAAAGTACAGCAACATTCACCATCATAGGCTGCAAAATACTGATTGATTATACATTTGCGTATATATTATATTGCGTATGTATTATACCGCGTAAAAATTTTATTCAATCAAAATCTAAATCTTAGGTGAATTCTAGACAGGTCTCTAGATGGGTGAGTTTCCCCTAGACCACAACCTGAACACATCTGGTCTCAGAGATCCCACTATATCTGGGTGTTTCTTTCAGACATAACCTGCCTACAGAGGACTGATCTGCAATCAGAGACACTGGCTGACAGCAAGAAGTAGGCCGGGCAGCATTGACTATTGATAAAGAGGAGGGAGGAGTGGTGAGGTGTACCAGAGTGTGGCACAAACAACACCTTCTTGACTCTTCATTACAGTAGGAGATGTGAGATTGTACACAATCCGCTGCACAGAAAATTACCAAAAGGCACCATGCTCACTAGCGGACTGCCAGCTACAGCACACTGTCAGCACCACAGGTAGGGTCAAGAAGCTGACAGATTCCATTTAACTCTCTGCATCTGCTTTCATTAGCATCATTCATCACATAGGTAATTAACATACATTACAAAGTTATATAATTTTTTTTCCTCCTTATGTTTAAAAAGCCACAGCGCTTGCATAATTTTTTCACCTACAAACCCAACCGACCCCTTATTTTTTGCGCCACTAATTGTACTTTACAATGGCAGACTTAATTTTTCCATAAAGTTCCATAAAATTGAAAAAAAAAAAAAAGGAATTTGTTTTATTTGGGGGGTGGGGGTTCATGTTTATGCCATTCGCCCTTTGGTAAAACTGACTTGTTATACATGTTCCTCAAGTCAGTATGATTACAACAGTATGTAACTTAAATTACTAAATGTGTTTAAACTTGCAGTATTCCCAGCCTTATAACACTTTTATCCTTTGGTCTATGGGGCTATGTGAGGTGTCATTTTTTGCGCCATGATCGGTTCTTTCTATCGGTACCTTGATTGCGTATATGCAACTTTTTGATCACTTTTTATTACAATTTTTCTGGATTTGATGTGACAAAAAAATGCGGAATTTTGCACTTTTGTGGGTTTTTGCGGTTACGCCGTTTACCGTGCGAGATCAGGAATCAGGAACTTAATAGTTCAAGCGATTACGCACGCGGCGATACCAAGTATGTTTGTTTATTTGTTTATTTTTATTTATGAAATGGGAAAAGGGGGATGATTCAAACTTTTATTGGCATTACGGATTTTTTATTAATAAAAACACTTTTTTTACTGTACACTGCAACTTTTAGTTCCCCTGGGGGACTTTTAGTATTACTGCAGTGATCTCCCATAGAGATCACTGCAGTATACTTAAAGGGGTTATCCAGTGCTACAAAAACATGGCCACTTTTCCCCCTCTCGTGTCTCCAGGTCAGGTGTGGTTTGCAATAAAGCTCCATTTACTTCAATGGAACTGAGTTTGAAACCCCACCCAAGAGAGACAAGAAAGGGGGAAAAGTGGCAATGTTTTTGTAGCACTGGATACGGTCAGATCATTGCTGTATTGCTTTGGTCTGCAGCAGACCAGATAGATGGATTGCCGAGCCAGGATCAGCGCCAGTGCGACGCGAAGTCCCGGCTCGGTAAGGAGAAGGGATCTCCCCTCCGCTATCGCATCGCGAGGGAGGGGCGGAGATCCCCCCACTAGACACCAGGGAAAGGGGGAAACAATACATTTAAATGCAGCTGTCAGTTTTGACAGCTGCATTTAAATGTATAATTAGCAGGGGTGGTGATTGGACCGTGCCCGCTAATAGCCGCGGTCCCGGGCTACACATAGCACCCAGGATCGCAGCGGTTTAGAGCCCCCACCTGCATCAGGACGTACAGTTACATGCTGATGTGGAAAGGGGTTAAATACAACTTTCTGATGACGGAGTACCCCTTTAATAGGGTACATGCTAGAAGTTTGGAATCACCCTGATAAACAGTGCAAAGTACAATCCTTTCTTTACAGATATTGAAGGACATTTAGTAATGAAATCAGATCAAAGCACCAACTTTCCTTCTTCAACAAGGAAATGAGAAAGCTTTTTCATGAAGAGGCATAGAGAATCCAATAGATACAGACTGTAGATTAGCAGGGGGCATAACACGTAGTTAAGAAATAGAGGGGTTGAAGTATAATTTTGTCCTTGAGTTTCAGTTCATGTATCCTGCTTCATTAATATTATAACGTTATTTTACACTGAGGAAACCGAGGGGACACATAACACAGTTATAGTTCTATTCATCAGACATGAACATTTAATTATACATATTGGAATTAATAATTCACATCATAGCATATGTGCTCTCCAATTCATAGCAAGTGTCTCCATTCTCTTCAACTATTTCATTAAGCTGACTCACTGCAATACCATGCACATCCTTCGAATAAGGTGAGGTGCTGTTACAGGAACAAAGGCAGTCCTGATTTCTCCAAAAAAAAAAAAAAAAAAACTGACAAGGCAAATTTTGTAATTTGTTAAAGGGGTACTTTGACTTTTTTATTTTTTTAATCAACTGGTTTCAGGAAGTTATATAGATTTATCATTTAAAATCTCCAGTCTTCCAGTACTTATCAGCTGCTGTATGTTGTGTAGAAAGGGGTGTATTCTTTCAAGTATGACATAGCATAGGGCAGCGTGGTGGCTCAATGATTTGCACTATAGCCTGGCATTGCTGGGGTCCTGGATTCAAATCCCACCAAGGGTAACATCTGCAAAGAGTTTTTCTGGGTTTCCTCCCAAAACATACAGATAGGTGGCTTTCAATTTTGAGCCCTAATGGGGAAAGGGACTAAGTGCTGTGCAGTTGGTGCTATACAAATAAAAGTGTTAATATTATATTGCTCTTTGCTGCCACCTCTGTCCGTGACAGGAACTGTCCAGATTGGATATTTGACTCTTTTCAAAGAACAGGGAGGATCGCAGGTTCCTGTTTTCTATAGATACTATATTGCCTCACTTTTGGCTTGGATGATTAAAGGGGTACTCCGGGCCGGGGGGTATTTTGGTGGATCGCCGGGAAGGGGGTGAAAATTGAAGCCGGAGGTCACTTACCTCCCCGTTCCAGCACCGGTGCCGGGATCGCGCCGCCCGTTACTCCTGTCTCGCGGCCACTTCCTGGTCAGAGCTGTCGCATGAGATGTAACGTTTCAAGGCAGCTCTGCCATTTAGCGGCCGTAGCGGAGTCCCGCCTCGGGCGCTGAATGGTAGAGCTGCCTTGAGACGTCACGTCACATGCAGCAGCTGTGACCAGGAAGCGGCGGCACAATCCCAGCACCGGTGCTTGAACGGGGGAGGTAAGTGACCTCTGGCTTCAATTTCCACCCCCTTCCCGGCGATCCCCCAAAATACCCCCCAGCCCGGAGTACCCCTTTAAGTGGAAGAAGGAGAATCTTGACAGAATGGGTCATGGAGCAGAATGGATTTGCTAAAAATATTCTGTTGAGGCGAGCCTTTTGAAAAGTATTACATTATTTAAGAGGAGTAGATACAATGAAGGGGTCATATATATTTATTCCCTTGTTTCTAAATGATCTAGAGAAGGTTTCAGACTAGGTATACTGGAAAAGAATGAGGCTCGTATCTGTATCCCAGTTCTGCCGAGAAGGAAGGTTAAAAAATCATGAAGCACTTTGCGGTATAGTAGAAAAAAAGTTGTCTTAAGTAAAATATTTACAATTGCGCAGAGTATTCCGCAATATGGCTGCAGAAGTAGGGTTGTTGGCAAAGGATCTTAAAGCAACGCGGTATATAACTAATATGCAAGATTATGTGAAGAGGAAACTGGCGCATGGGGGCAAGAAGTGGGAAGTTTTGAGATAAATTTTTTATTTCACATAGAAAATATTACTCAGCAGAGGATATTAGGAGGGGGAGGAAAGAATCAGTTTCGAGATGTGTAAGATGTTGATTGCAGACTTAAGGCCTTATTACACAAAGCGATTATGAGCCATATTTGGCCGATTTTCAGCCATTACGGCCTACAATTGCTTCGTGTAATAGAAGGCAGCCTCCTACGGCCCCCGCACTTACCTGCACGATGTCGGCACGTGTAATAGCACAAGCAGTGAGCGGGAAACGAGGAGCAAGCAAGAGGTGACTTTACAGGTCGGCACTCGCTTGCTCCTGGAGATCGCCCAATGTAATAGGGGCTTTAGGGTCTTATCAGACTAAGCGATTTTTAACGATAAACAATCGCAAATGAGATTGTCTATCGATAACCTGAAATCGTTCACCATATTACACAGAACGATAGTGGTTAGTTACAATCGTTACAACGATTATTAACTCCATCTGATCCCAGCAAATGAAGGGGCCATGTGGTATTATGGTGCTTTTACACAGAGAGATTTATCTGACAAATCTTTAAAGCCAAAGCCAGGAACAGACTATAAACAGAGAACAGGTTATAAAGGAAATACTGTGATCTATCCTCTCTTCAAATCCATTCCCGGCTTTGGCTTCAAAAATATGTCAGAAAAATCTCTGTGTAAACGCAGCATCACACTGAACAATTAGTGAATGAATGAGAAATTACGGCAAATGATGAACCACGATTTTAGGGTCAGATCTGAATCAACGATCAACGACACGCAAACAATTTTTTCAATCGTTGCCTGCAATTACACAGGATGATTATGGTTTTCCACGAGATAATCGTCCCGTGTGATAGGGCCCTTAGATCACCCTTGGTGGAATTGTAGTAGTATAAAAGAATAGTAAAATGCAATGTTTCATATTATATTAGAGGTTTATGACTCATAGATGTATATACTTGTGCACTGTTAGGCCATGTTCCCACGTAGTAAGACACCGGCCGTTCCGTGACAGAATGGCTGGTGTCAGAGAAGATCACCCCGGACGGTACTGCCTGTACCAGGCGGTAGATCTTCACTGACGCTGATTTCGGATGCGGGCACACCCGCAGGCACCTGAATCAGAATTCCCCGCTGCTCCCAGTGGAGCATGCGGCCAGAGCCGCATGCTCCATTGTGTGCACTGGCATGTCTCCTGGGGCGGCTATTCAATGGCCGGAGTGTATACTATGTATGGTTCAGGGAAGAAAAAGAGTGCTGCACCTCACACCTATGGCTGATACTAGTGCCTCTCGGCTGCATAAAAAACATCAGAATTCTGTATGTGAATTGATCAAGCCACACTGCCCCATGTACCGCATGCAGGTATCTGATACACATGGGTCCCTACACTAAGTCCACACTGTGCCAGTCAGCGACCACCACCCCCGCAGGCGTGCACAGTCAGGGAAGGGAGGCCATGGAACGGCCCTGCAACCCCCATGCCACAGGACCAGACCCAAAAATGCCACACCAAAACCCAGCCAGCACCACCGGCGGAGGAAGCTGCCCCCAAACAGCGGGGGGGGGGGGGGTGATGGCACGCCTGCGGGGGTGGTGGTCACTGACCGGCACAGTGTGGACTTAGTGTAGGGACCAATGTGTATCAGATACCTGCACAAGGTACATGGGGCAGTGTGGCTTGATCAATTCACATACAGAATTCTGATGTTTTTTATGCAGCCGAGAGGTACTAGTATCAGCCATAGGTGTGAGGTGCAGTACTCTTTTTCTTCCCTGAACTGTATACTATGTATATACACTCTGGCCGGGATTCCATAGAGGGTAGCGCTACGTAAGATCCGTAGTAATCACAGCCGTGGTTGCACATCAGCAACAACGGCCGTGATTATTACCATACTTACGTAGTGTGAAGATAGCCTTAGGGATTATGGATACACAAAAATTAAGTAGAGTTAAGCTTTCTGGCTGACCTTAATTAGATAGTTGACCCTAGTAGAGAACATGGTTAAGGTATGGGAGTAGGGCTATTATGATATGACATGCTATGAGATCAGAGCGTCCAGAGATAGCCCTCTTTGGAAAAAAAAATGGAAACAGTGGGAGCTGTATATTTCACTAATGAAGAAATAGGGCTTGAAAGCCAATTTTGTTAGTCCTTTTTTGATAAGATAGTAAAAATAATAATAATAATAATAATAATAATAATAATAATGGAACTGTCCAGAGCAGCAGCAAATCCCCATAGATAACATTTCCCACTCTGGACAGTTCCTGACATGGACAGAGGTGGCAGCAGAGAGCACTGTGTCAGACTGAAAAGAATACAGCACTTCCTGCAGGACATACATCAGCTGATAAGTACTGGAAGCCTGGAGATTTTTAAATAGAAGTATATTATACATTTATATAACTTTCTGACACCAGTTGATTTTAAAGAAAAAAAAAATTTGTATCACTTTAACCTCTTAAGGACATATGCCATACCCGTATGGCATATGTCCGCAAGAGGAGTTCAGAGGGGGGCCGCGCCGCGATCTCGACTGCTATCTGCTATTAGCGGGAGCGGTCCGATCGCCGCTCCCGCTAATTAAGAGCGTTAGATGCAGCTGTCAAACATGACAGCTGTATCTAACTGAGTTATTTGCAGCCCAATTCTGGTGTCTAGTGGCGGGATCCCCCCTGCGATGCGATCGCAGAGGGGGGATCCCTTGGTCTTACCCGGTCGGGCCTCAGCGACGTATTGACGCTGATCCCGACTCTGTATTATATTGCAATGGCCATAGCAATAGACCACCGATCTAATGGATCAGTGCTGTGTTATACAGCTACACTGATCACTATGAGAGATCAGTGAAGCTGTATTAGAAGTCCCCCAGAGGGAATAACCCCAACCCCAGGTAATGTGAAAGTGAAAAATAAAGTGTTTCTATTAATAAAAGCCCCCTCCCCTAATAAAAGTCTGAATCACCCCCCTTTTCCCATTTTATAAATGAAAATAAATAAATAAACATGTTTTGTATCGCCCCTTGGGTAATCATGCGAACTATTAATTAATCACATTCCTGATCTCGCACAGTAAATGGTGTAAGCTCAAAGACCCGCCAAAGTGCAAAAATTGCGCATTTTTGGTCGCATCAAATCCAGAAAAATTGTAATAAAAAGCGATTAAAAAGTCGCATATGCGCAATCAAGGTATCGATAGAAAGAACACATCATGGCGCAAATAGACCAAAGGATAAAAGCGCTATAAGCCTGGGAATAGAGCGATTTTAAGGAAGGTTTTTTTTCTGTAGAAGGTTTTATTTTTTTAAAGCCATCAAATAATATAAAAGTTATGCATTTCGTTTTAATCGTACCGACTTGAGGAACATATATATATATATATATATATATATATATATATTAGTTTTTCCATAGGACAAACACTGTGAAAAAAAGAAAAAAAAAACAAAGAAAAAGAAATGCGTTTTTTTTTTTTTTTCAATTTCACTGCACATATTATTTTTTTCTGGTTTCGCAGCATATTTTATGCAAAAAATAAGTCTGCCATTGCAAAGTACAATTAGTGACACAAAAAAATAAGGGCTCATGTGGGTTTCTAGGTGGAAAAATGCAGGTGCTATGGCCTTTTAAGCACAATGAGGGGAAAAAAATGAAAAACGGTTCTGTCCTTAAGAGGTTAACTACATATAACTTGGTAGTCAAAAAAGCGAAGGTATATTTGCCAGATGGTTATGTAAACAGCAAATCATAGTTTTTATGCTGCACATGCAAATAAATAGAACATAGAGATATCTTAACCCCTAGACAACCTAGGACGTACCGGTACGTTCTGAACTATGAAGCGCGCTCCGGAGCGGAGCGCGCTTCATAGCAGGTGGGGGCTGGCTGCAATCAGCAGCTGGCACCTCACCGTTAATGACACGCTGCAGCGTCACATCAACTCCTTAAACGCCGGAGGTCTCTCACCTGCCTCTGTGCGATCCGATCGGCGCTCTGGTCACTGAGCCTGCACAGGCAGGCTCAATGAGCAGAGCGCCGATAACACTGATCAATGCTGTGCCTATGGCATAGCAATGATCAGTGATGAAAATGAAAGCAATGAATATACAAGTCCCCCAAAGGGACTTAAAATGTATAAAAAAAAAAGTTAAAATTACTAACACACTACCCCAAAACCCCTCCCCCAATAAAAGTTAAAATCACCCCCCTTTCCCATTATATAAATAAAACATATAAAAATAAATAAATAAACATATAATATACCGTAGTGTGCGTAATTGTCCGATCTATTAAAATATAACAAGCGTCATTGCGAACGGTGAACGGCGTAGACAAAAAGAGGGGGAAAAATGCGAGGATTACCGATTTTATGTTACATTATAGATAAAAAAAGATTAATAAAAAGTGATCAAAACATCAGATCTTCACAAATATTGTATTAATAAAAACTAGAGATCATGGCGGAAAAAATGACATCTCATACAGCCCCGTAGGTGGAAAAATAAAACTGTTATAAGCGTCACAATAGGCCGATTTTATTAATAATTAATTGCCAAAAAAAAGGATTTAATTAAAAAATATATATAACATTAGAGAATCTGTGTAACCTGCATATGGTTGTGTTCGGACTGACCTATAGAATAATGGTATCATGTCGCTTTTACCATATAGTGCATTACGTAGACACAGGAACCCCCCAAACGTTACCATATTGCATTCTTTTTTATGATTTCACCTATTTATATCTTCATAAATAATATATTTGGAATTCCATCATACATGTTATGGTAAAATGAATGACGCCATTACAAAGTACAACTATTCCTGTAACAAATAAGCCCTTACATGGCCTGTAGATAGAAAACTGAGAGTGCTAGAGCTCTTAGAAGGGGAGGAGGGAAAAACGAAAGCGCAAAGATCAAAATTTGTGCGGTCCACTGGGTCATTTTGGGCCTGGTCCTCAAAGGGTTAATGGCCACATGACACTTGACTGCTTAATTGTATCAAAAAAGACAAAAGGTTAAAAAAAATTTTTTGCCATTTTCTAATAATTGCCTTCATCCTAGACAATCCCTCTTATGAATTATGGATTCGTTTGCAGGCTTATGTCACCAGCTGTATTGTGGGTTTCAGTATCAAATACATTTTGTTAAGACGCTGTGTAATCCCATTATAGATTTCCAAACTGCACCCGACACACGAAGAAAGAAAAAGCTGAAACATGCAGGTTACATAAATCAGGAGCTTTACGTTCCACTGGCTATCAATAAAACATACAATAGACATACCAGTCGACTGGAAATTTGCAGCATTGGTAAAAATCCTTGCAGGAGATAAAATGAGAAACAGTTTCGATCGACTCCACAGTTCAGAATGAATTTCTCTTTCTTAATGAACACACAACATTAGCTGCTTGTAGGATCTGAGAAAAAAAAAAAGCCGCAGTTTCAATTCAGTTAGAATGATCAATATGTTATATGTAGGGATCTAACATTGGACACTGATCTGTAAACCACAGAGACAATGGCCTGCGTATACTATTATGTTATGACACCTTTATGCCCCAAAAACATCTTTTCACAAATCTTTTATGACATATTAAATGTCATATTTTTTTTTTACCTTTTTTTTTAAACGCCACCTAGTGCCCGCACTCGGCACCAGTCTTTTTCTAAGCACCAGCCTGCCCCGGAGCACTGTGGGCAGGCCCGCTGGCTTTCAGTGTGACAAAACCCCCTCTCTTCTGTGATGTGGCTTCACTGGTTCTAATAGAGCCCCCTTAGTGTCCTAATCAGTGTGGTGTCCCACCACTGGTGTTCTTTTCTTTTCTCTTGTGCACCTGATGTAAAGGCTTCTTTTTCCAGGTTGAGTGGGGATGAGGAGTACTTTGAAGTTTCACCACTAGATGTCAGTATATCTTATATGTTTATGTTCTTAGATGCACAGCTGAAGGAAGGTAATAGGTATTGTTATTGTTGTACCATGTGTTCAGTACTAACCAATAGGAGGTGTTTTATCTCCTTCTACCTATCCCTGCTCTACGCACACTCTCACCCGTATAGGAGGAGTTAGTTAGTTCCATGTGGAAGGAAGTCAGAGCAGTCTAGTCAAGACACAAGTGTGTTCAGATGCAGCTAGAGACAACCAGTTTGTTTAATATTGATACTATAACTACTATGCAGTGCTAAGCACTTTAAGGGAGAAGAGTCCAGGAACACCCTAACCCACGCAGAGAACCAGTCTTAAGGGTGCAAGGCAGTATCCCAAGAACCAGAGGAACTAGCCTGGATAGGACAAAGCTACCAAGGAAGGTCTATGTATCCTATCTCGCAGTACATTGCTACATTGGGTTAGGATTCCCCCAACAAACTCTTCTCCTCTACTCTACTCTCAACTTTTCAACCACCGCTACAACTACCTCTCTTCTCTTCAACTTCTTCAAGCACTTCCTCACACCAACGAGTAAAGCACTAAAGTCTATTTGAAGACCTACCTATTGTACTAAAGTGTATTGTACTACTGAAAGACTGCACAGTAAAGCTGTTCTATTTTTTATATCACTGGGACTCTGGGTCATATTTTCCTATGCACCAGCACCCATACACGTCAACTGTACACCTTGGGTTATTTTTCCCCTTTCTGCTGTGGTGGTACCGATAATCTGGGTGGGTCACTTGCCACTACCGTTACAGGAGCCCAAGGGACCCATACAACCTGTCAGGTCACCGACCATTTGGGGATTACAGCCATCCACAACACAAAACAGGTACCACCATCGCACCTGTGTGCTGGACAAGCACTGGCGTCACAGCACCAACCCCTTTGGTTAAGCTGACACAACCACCTGTCAAAACATCACCCGGTGGAGCGCCGCAATCAGTAGTACCCACTAACGGGGATTAGCTCCTTCTCCCTGGTGTATACCTGCCGTATCACCCGCTCACCAGTTGAGCAGGGGTAGCTTGGGGGGGGGGGGGGGGGTGCGGCAAGGCAGGGAGGAGTGTGGTGTCCTCCAGCGCCGCATTTATCAGGATTTATGCCATGAAATACCATGCAGGAAGGTGTAGATTTGGCACGTTGGGCACAGGGGGAATTTGAAACTGGGGGAAAGGGGGTGGGGCCTAATTTGAGACTGGCGGAGTATGCTGGTCTTGATAAATTCCCCCCATAGTGCCTGCAATAAGTACTACTGCTCTTTAGTGTCTCTGGTCAGTATTGATATCCCCTTAAGGTGGCCATACATCTTCAGTAACTGATCAGCCATCAGTTTTTTCTGTCGCACGCCGTCCAATCTCCCCAAGCACATGAACTTTCAACACAGCTGGGAACTTCTGTATTCTCTATGGGGAGGGGTATGCTGGAGCCTGAGCCCTCTGGCCTTAGCTTATGTCTCCGTGAACAAAGGAGAGATAACATCATCTGTAGGTGATCATTTGAGAGAGCCCCATACACTTAATATCGATGGCTGAACTCACCACAAGCGCCGGACACAGCCAACAATAGTGTAAGGTGTATGGGGACCTTAAGTGTCAGTAGGTTTGCCCTTTGTTTTTTGCACTGCCCCCTTAGTGTCCTAATCAGTAGTGATGCTGAACTCAAAAGTGTTGCCTCTTCTGGTGTTCCCTAGGCTAAACATACTCACCTATGAGTATTCGTAGGACATCTCTCTGTTTCTTCAGACCGGCAGGCTGGCATGATGATATCATTGCACTTAGCCGGGACTGCACTGAGCCAGGATTGCAATGTGCCGGGATTGCATTGAGCCGGGATTGCACTGAGCTGGGATTACATTGAGCGGGGATTAAAGTAAACCGGGATTGCAGTGAGCCGGGATTGCAGTGAGCCGGGATTGCAGTGAGCCGGGATTGCACTGAGCAGGAATTGCAGTGAGCCGGAATTGCACTGAGCTGGGATTGTACTGAGCCAGGATTGCACTGAGCTGGGATTGTACTGAGCCAGGATTGCACTGAGCTGGTATTGTAACGAACTGGGATAGCACTGAGCTGGGATTGCACTGAGCTGGGATTGTACTGAGCTGGGATTGTGCTGAGCTGGGATTGTGCTGAGCTGGGATTGTACTGAGCTGGGATTGTGCTGAGCTGGGATTGTACTGAGCCGGGATTGCACTGAGCTGGGATTGCACTGAGCCGGGATTGTACTGAGTGGGAATTGCAGTGAGCCGGGATTGCACTGAGCTGGGATTGTGCTGAGCTGGGATTGTGCTGAGCTGGGATTGTGCTGAGCTGGGATTGTACTGAGCGGGGATTGCACTGAGCCGGGATTGCAGTGAGCCGGGATTGCACTGAGCCGGGATTGCACTGAGCCGGGATTGTACTGAGCCGGGATTGCATTGAGCTGGGATCTTATCTCTGCAGCTCATAGGTTTGTAGTGCCTGGAGCCTATGTGTAAGCATGATGCAGCAGGGAGGTGACAGCTCTTGCTCCACCTTACGACTATGCTGCTACTACTATACTACTAGGCGATACACTACATAACATAACTTCCTAGTCTAACACGTATTTCAGTAAAGAAATCATATTAGATAGGAGCAAGCTTTCCCAGGTTTTAGCCATAGACAAAAAATAAATGTCGGCCATGATAAGTATTTCTGACTTTTCTATAATCGTCTATAAGTCAAGGGATTATGAACAACTTTAGGGAGCTCTAACAATTCTTATTTCAGGAGAGAAAAAAAAGTGCCAGTCTGTAAGGTTAAATAATAACAGCGCTATACTCCATAGTTAATTCAGACATAATAAGTTAAATTTCCGAACATGCCTAATTCTTCTATTATTCCACTTATTTTGTGTCATGTATTATTTACAACTCTACATTGCTGGCTGCAGCTTTATAACAATGTCCCCGTTCTGCCTATGTTATTTGATTAATCATAATGTTAGGATTAAATATAAAATGGAGTTATGATGCAGGCATAAATTTCCTATTTTATTGCTATGAATTAAACGTTCCAGCTGTGTTCTGAGATCAGATTTTACATTACTCACATCTCTGTGGGATGGGCTCATAGATGCTTTTAATGGCTTATGAAATTTCCATAAATGTCACTTTCTGGACTGGATTTATTATGATTGATCCCATTCAATAAATATTAGCTTTAGTATTAGTTTAGAAGTAAAGCTAAAGAGACTGGAAGGGGAAGCATCAGCCGAAAGGACACGTATTGCTTCATGGCCAGTTCAAAGATGAAAAAGGCTTCTTTCCTAATCAGCCATGTTCTTAAACTACTGTAATTTCAATCATTGACTCATGATTAAGTCTAAAGTAATCTGAACTATCCTGGTCCTATCAGGATACCCCTAGGACTTAAGGTAGAGCAGAATAGTTAGACCCAGCAGCAGGCAGGCAAGAAAATCATAGAAGTTTGTATGAAACTTCATAAGTAAAAACAAAGGCAACTCGCTATAGATGTGAGTGGCTGAAACTAGTTGTTCTTCAAGGAGTGGTAATTGTTTTCAGAAATAGGGGGCACACCTGCTTTTAGTTTTTGAGGCTGGCTATACTTTTCCCCAATGGTCGGTGACCTGCCGGGCTGTGATGGGTCCCTTGGGCACTTATCATGGTGATCCAGAGTGGAGATATGACCCACCCGATCTGTTGGTACCGCCACCCACAGAAAGAGGAGATGACCCAAGGACGGTGTACCGATCACTGAGTCCCAGTAAAATAAATCAACTTTTCTTTTTACTGATAAATCTTCTGTGATACAGGTAAATAATATAATACGTGACTGATGCAGACTTGACTTCACTAGATCTGTACTGAGAGCTGTTGAGGTAGAAAGTAGAGTAGCCATGCTGACTTGGTTGCGTAATGAGAAGAGTAGAGAGTGTCTGAGAGTGGAGAGGAGTTTGTTCTGAGGGTCCCAACCCAATGTAGTACTGTGCTCTGCCGGAACTTTAGAAGAAGAATACTTGAGAAGAATTCTTGAAAGAATACCTGTGCCCGTGTTTTGGCCTTTGTCGCTATACCACCTTTTTCCCTGCAGTGTCGAGTTACCCGTCCTATCATGGTGACACAAGCCCCAGCCTTACCTGGGTTGAGCGAAGTGTCCGAAGTTATCCGGTGTCACCTGCGTTGGGAGATAGAGTACGTAGGCTTTTGGCTGCTTTGCTCTATCCGGATCAGTTCCTCTGCTTTAGGATACTGTCCTGCACTATGTTGAAAAGTTCACGGCATGGGCTGGGGTGATCTCTGACTTCTGTAGGTGTTTAGCACTGCATTTTAGGTAGAAGTGTTACTTTAGAAAAGAAAGTCTCTGTGTTCTCCATAAGTGTACACTACAGCTCGTCTGTTCCGGACAGGGAACCTGGCAGAGCTCAGCAGGGATGCCTGATCTGTGTATCTTGTTCCTCAGAGAAACAAAGAAAAACTGACACACCTACAGGATCTGCAGCTGATTTTCTGCAGATTTCATTTAAATAACTAAACACAGCATCAAATCTGCTGCAGATCTGCTGCAGATCCTGTAGGTGTGAACGCACCCTAAAGGGGAACTCTGTACGTTCCTAGACTCTCCCCCATGCCCCGACACTGTCCACCCATGTCCCACCCCCTTTCTGCCCCTGCATCCTCAGTTTACGCTCAGCAAACAAACTGAATATGACACAGTGGTCACATGATCTCTGTCTCCTGGGAAAGATAGGAGGGTAAAAGAAGGAGCTGGAGACAGAGTGGAATGCAGAGAGACCTGTTTTCTTCCCTTCCTGAATGTCAATCAACTACCAGTGCGGCAGAAATGCACAGACACAGTAATGCATTATAAAAAGACATCTATTTAACTGTCAGCGTATTTTTTTTTTTTTTTATAAAAAATTATTTTCCCTATCTGAAGTTCCCCTTTAAGTGGTCACCCCTGACCACCTATCAACCTAGGAGCACTGCTGGATAGATATCAATAAAAGCATTTAGAACATTCCCTTGTTGCCTGTTTCTATGGTTTTTTATGTAAAAAAAAAAAACACCTTTATTTGAGCCGTGAATGGTGTTTAGTGTTTCTATGCTGTATGCCTGTCCCTTTGCATCAACAGCAACACTTATAAAAACAAAGGAAGCAAAGTTATGTTCTGAATGTTTTATTGATATCTCTCCAGCAGTGCCACCTGTAAATTATTGAATTATATGAAAAGAAACATATTTCAAAAGTGCAAGCATTTCTGAAAATGTACTGTTTGAGAGGAGTATTCCTGCTAATCCCCTATGTGCCTGTATAGATATTTTTAAATTGCAATATTTTATAGAAAAAAAATGAGGTCCTTAGCATACGCGGAATGTCCAGTACCTGCACAGTCTCTCCGCTGTAATGCCCCCCTCTCCTGTCCCAGTATAGACCCTATTCCCCTGCCCTCACTCATGGAAGCCTCACTCTGCTCGTTTCTCTTGTAGGTTCCTGAGCTTATTCCTATGCTGCATGGCCAGTGACACCAGAGAGTAAGGAGGAAAAGCTGCGATCAAACACCTTTTACTGTACATGAAAGCTATACCCCTCGATGACAATTTTATTAGAGAATAAAATCCACTCATCATTGACATAAACCAACTAATCCGACGTAGTCCTCAGGATATCAATGTATTGCCTGGAGTCGTGGATCCACTGAACCGTCACTAGCGATGGCAGTAACCGCACCAGGGAGCGGAGTCTAAGGGGCCGCTGGATCTCACCAGAGCCCGCCGCAAGGCGGGATGGACTTGCTGCGGCAGGCGACCCCCAGGTCACTACCCCTGGCTTGGTTGCCAGTGAGAGCAGGTGAGGCGTGGCAGGAGCCGGCGCGCGTGCCCTCGGAGGCGGGGACGCGTGCGCCGGCCGGCACAGCAACAGACAGGAGTGGGGCGAGGTGAGGCGCCCCCAGGGGCCGAAGTGGCAGCAGTGCCGGGTCCCTGCATGTGGACAGGGTGAGGGGGTGCGGCAGCGGTTCGGAGCGCGGGACGCCGCCGCAGCCCTGACAATCAGTATCACCACCTAACTCTGGGAAACTGGTAATGCTGCATTGTATGCCTTCTGCTCAGCACAAGAATAGTGTAGCTAAAAGGGTTCGGTGGGGGTCCGTGTGGTTATGGCTGGAAAGAGGAGGAGGAGTTAGAAAGGAAGGGGGAGGGCGGAGGTGACTTAAGGGAGTGGCCAGCAGAGGGCAGTCAGTTGCAGTGGAGCAAGACCAAATCCCTAGATTTGGTCTTGCATGTGTTGTCATGGCGGCACGGATGGAAGGGGGATTTGGAGGCGCCCACGGAATAATTGGAGACAATAATAAAGTTAAATTGGGTTATACGGGGGAAATAAAAGGTGGTGGAAGCTGGGACGGTACCCAGCTTGAAAGTGTTATTTCTGTGGCCAATGGTCATAGGGGGAGAGTGGAGCCAGAGTGGTGCCCCTGGGTTAGGTGATGGGGGCTGGCAGTAAATTGGTGACCTTTGGATTGAACAAGTGAGAATTGGGTTAGCGGCGCCTCCATGTCCTTTTCCACATCATCACTGTTATTATTATACAGAAGTTATTTATTA
>NC_091458.1:147466495-147523995 GCF_027789765.1 Dendropsophus ebraccatus
GATGTGGAGGTGCCGTATAGTGTCTGTGTGTGTGTCGTAAAATGACGTCACACACAGACACTATAAACATGGCAGCCCCCTGTGCAGCAATACATTTTAGAAAAAAATACTGAAACACTACATAAAAAAAAAAAAAAAAAACATCCTACAGACTTATTTATACTTATTACTTTTCATTAAAAAATTATCAAAATTGTGACACTGTCCCTTTAAGGCCAGGTTCACACATGAGCCCAGATGGGGTGTTTACTAAAATATATTTAGCTCCATGTGTGAACGAGGCCTCAGCGATGAGCTCCCTACCTGGCCGTGTCTTGTTCAAGCTGCCAACCTGTAAATAACAGCAGAAGCCTCAGCTACAGCTGTATACTCCGCACCATGTGTGACATCATCAGCCTTGTCTTTGTGATGTCATCATAACTGCTGCTGTTGTTTATGTATCCGCTTACAATCAGTGATAAGTGCTCAGCTGTGATTGGTTGCTATGTGAGCGGTGATTGGTTGCTATAGGCAACAAAGGACGGTTCTACCGTAAGACCGTGCAATAAATCTGCCCCTAAGTGATTGATTCCATCCAAAGGAAACAACTTCACCGTGGTTGTCTTCATAAACTTTTATTGCTTCATATAAAAAAAACGGACACAGTGCGGACATAGGGGGAGATTTATCAAACATGGTATAAAGTGAAACTGGCTCAGTTGCCCCTAGCAACCAATGAGATTCTGCCTTTCATTTTCCAAAGAGTCTGTGAGGAATGAAAGGTGGAATCTGATTGGTTGCTAGGGGCAACTGAGCCAGTTCCACTTTACACCGTATTTGGTAAATCCCCCCATAGTGGTAACAGACCCAAGACAGAGTGGTGACAGACTGTCTGACATGCACAGAGCTTTCACGCACCTGCCCTTTTATCCACGTCAACGGGCTATTCAAATAACTAACAAAGCGGTGACGTGCTACACATGTGAAACATAATAAAGGGGTTATCCAGCGCTTCAAAAACATGGCCACTTTTCCCCCACTCTTGTCCTCAGTTCAGGTGCGGTTTGCAATTAAGCTCCATTCACTTCATTGGAATTGAGTTTCAAATCCTGCACCCAAACTGGAGACAAGAGTGGTGCAAAAGCGGCCATGTTTTTGTAGTGCTGGATTACCCCTTTTAGAAAGAAAGCTCCGCAGCGATGTGCAACATAGTGGAGGGTGCACATGACTAGGGGAGATGACAAGCACGTGCCAGGATCGTGCAAAGGGGATGAGTGGGGAGGGGGCTGCTGGTAATTGGTGGAAAGAGGGAGAAAGGGGTGGGGGGAAGGCGAGGTATATTTGGGGAGGGAGGAGCAGAACGGTCAGACCTAGCGGAGCTACACAGAGAAAAGTTCCCGCCCGCCCTTAGTGTTTGGGGGGGGTACGGTTTGTCACGGCGGCTGGAGTGGGTAGGGGAATTGGAGGGGACCCGGTTAAAATTGGAGACTCATAGTTAATGTTAATATTAGTTAAAATTGGAGAACATGGTTTTGGAATGCTGGGGCGGTACCCAGCTGGTGTGGGAGATCCTGTGGCCAATGCCACAGGGGAGTGCATGGCTTCAACAGGTGGTGTCCTCAGGTTAGGTGCCTGCGACTGAGGGCAAGTTGAAGACCTTGGTGGATAACGGAAAGGGGGAAAAAGAGCAGGGGGTCCTTCCAATTCTCCTCTCACTGGGTTGGATTATCTCAGGGGGGTGTTGTTTCCAATGTTATTAACCACGTTGGTTATTGTTATTTATATTTTATAAGAGAAGGAATTTTCATACCTGGTGGATATTTTATTGTTAATAAAATTGGGCCGCTGTGGCCTTTGCACCACAACTATGTGTCGTCTCTTCAATGGGTGAAAGGGGTGGTGTATGGCCTAGCGCAGGTAAGCTATCCCTTAAGTCATGATTACACACATAAAATATATACAATTAAAAACCAAGTTGTACAACAGGTAAGTATATATTATTATAGGAGGAAGCTATGATCAACCCTATCATTCAGGCCCCCAGGACACTCAGCTTCCATACCGATTATTCATAGTAGCTCGGCTTTCGGCAGAGCCCTGTGTCTATCTTGCCCTTTCAATGGCAGCATATCTAAGAACTGAGGCATCACCTCTGTGACTATCCCTAAGATGCTCAATAAATCGGGATGCTCCTATTCCCGTCTTGATAGAATAGACATGTTACCTAAAACAGGTACATAGGGATCTCTTGGTCTTCCCTATGTAAAAGCGACCATAGCAAGTCTTACAAAATAACAAAGTCTTTGATACTTACATTAAAGGGGTTATCCAGCGCTACAAAAACATGGCCACTTTTCCCCTACTGTTGTCTCCAGTTTGGGTGGGGTTTTGAAACTCAGTTCCATTGAAGTAAATGGAGCTTAATTGCAAAACACACCTAAAACTGGAGACAACAGTAGGGGGAAAAGTGGGCATGTTTTTGTAGCGCTGGATAACCCCTTTAACACCATTAAGTGTCAGAGACAAGCATTTAAACAAGTCCCTGCACCAACTACACGATCCACATTGATAGTTTCTCTTCAGATCATTACCATAGCCATATTTTACTTTTTTTTGCTTTTGGAAGTGAACTTACTACGGACCAGTATATCTCTCAAACTGGTACTATGCTTGAAAGTAACAAAAGGAAGGGCGTAACTAGAAATGGCTGGGCCCCATAGCAAACTTTTGATTGGGTCCCCCCCCCCCTCATCTGACCTACCACTACACCATTAACACACCCAGCTCTACACAGGTTCTGTACTCCATCTAAATTACAGTGCAGATATATTTAGTGACTCACAGGGGACGTCTTCTCTGATCAGAGTTCTTTCTTTTCATTTTCTTCTCCACCATCCCTGGGCCCATTATGAGAACTTCTCCGAGCCACGAATCCACAGAATCTGCCAGACAGACATATTAGGCTCCTCACTCTGTCACCATACTCATCTCTCTACAAACTGCACATCTGTATTGGCCCCTTTAAGCCCTCTTTCAGTGGTCAGCCCTGGCTCTTTGTAGTGTGTGTGTGTGTGTGTTTATATATATATATATATATATATATATATATATATATATATATATATTGTGGACATGTCACTGGTAAAGTGCTCGAGGGGATGTACATCTCACCCAGGTTGATACATAGTGTGAGATGGTGAGTCCAGGAGGCATCTGTGCTCAGCAGTGTTATGCTGCTGAGCTATTATTTATTATTGCCGGGCCTGGACTTACATGGAATGGCAGGTAGGTTTTGGTAGTGGGACTTGCCATTCCCTCCCCCTCGATCCAGTGTGGGTTTTGGGATCAGGTGAGCTCTGATCCCAATCAGCCTGAGAAGGCAAAAGGTGTGCTCAGTGTACAGGTCCTGGCTCTCAGTCAGGAGTGAACAGCCTGCAGGCTGGGTTTGCTGCGAGCAAAGGATACTGTCGCTGCTGGGGGGCTTACTCAGCGACTCTGCTTACCAAGTGCCAGCTAGGTGACCGGTTGTTAGTAAGTGCCCGGACGGGCAGGACCTTTTGTTTTGTTTGTTCTGAAAAGCACGGTATTGCTATTTTTCTGTTATGGACTGTTTATGATACAAATAAACACCAAGCTGTTTTTTATAAGTCCAAGTTTGCTGACTGAACTGTGTCCAAACACACCATCCCCCGGGAAGATCCCTACAATTGGTGCTGCGGAGCGGGCAAAACGGTTGCTAGGGGCAACGGTGTGCATCAACTTGGCTACAGCTGCTTATGTCCTGGGTGAAGGCTGCGGCTTCACTCCAAAAACAGACAAGCAACATGGAGGAGATGATGAAGCAGTTAATGCAAGTGAGTCTGCAACAGCAACAAGCTCTGACAGACGCTAACCTGCGCCATGAGCAGGCTCTGACAGCCGCTAACCTGCGCCACGAGCAGGCTAATCGGCAGCAACAACAGGCTCTGACAGATGCCTCTAACACAGGGTTAGGTGCCGTCCTCTCACAGGTCGTGAATGGCGAGGAGCACCCGGTGATGTACTTAAGTAGGAAGCTATCCCCGGCCGAGAAAAACTATGCCATAGTTGAGCGAGAATGTCTGGCAGTGAAGTGGGCCCTAGAATCCCTGAGGTACTACTTACTAGGCAGGAGGTTTAAGTTAGTGACAGACCATGCCCCCCTAACATGGATGAAAATAAACAAGGAGAAGAATGCAAGGGTGACTAGGTGGTTTCTGTCCCTACAAAACTTTAATTTCACTGTGGAACACCGGCCAGGGAAATTACAGGCAAATGCTGACGCCCTATCAAGGGTACACTGCCTGTGGGGACAATACGCTCAGCCCTCCGGTCTGAAGAAGAGGGGGGGGATATGTGGACATGTCACTGGTAAAGTGCTCGAGGGGATGTACATCTCACCCAGGTTGATACATAGTGTGAGATGGTGAGTCCAGGAGGCATCTGTGCTCAGCAGTGTTATGCTGCTGAGCTATTATTTATTATTGCCGGGCCTGGACTTACATGGAATGGCAGGTAGGTTTTGGTAGTGGGACTTGCCATTCCCTCCCCCTCGATCCAGTGTGGGTTTTGGGATCAGGTGAGCTCTGATCCCAATCAGCCTGAGAAGGCAAAAGGTGTGCTCAGTGTACAGGTCCTGGCTCTCAGTCAGGAGTGAACAGCCTGCAGGCTGGGTTTGCTGCGAGCAAAGGATACTGTCGCTGCTGGGGGGCTTACTCAGCGACTCTGCTTACCAAGTGCCAGATAGGTGACCGGTTGTTAGTAAGTGCCCGGACGGGCAGGACCTTTTGTTTTGTTTGTTCTGAAAAGCACGGTATTGCTATTTTTCTGTTATGGACTGTTTATGATACAAATAAACACCAAGCTGTTTTTTATAAGTCCAAGTTTGCTGACTGAACTGTGTCCAAACACACCATCCCCCGGGAAGATCCCTACAATATATATATATATATTATATATATATATAGTATATGGCCCCCTCTGTGTATTCCCCTTATAGATGACCCCTCTGTGTAGTCCACTATAGTAGATGCCCCCCTCTGTGCATGCCCTATTGAATACACCCCCCCCCCCAGTGTAGTTCCCCTTATAGATGGCCCCTCTGTGTAGTTTCCCTTTTAGATGCCTCCTCTGTGTTGTCCTCCTTATAGTTTGCCCCCTTAAAGATGACCCCCATGTTGTCCCCCTTAGAAAAGGCCCCCCTTGTGTTATCTATCCCCCCCATAAAGATAGCCCCCTTGTGTTGCCCATCCCCATATAGATATCCCCCAGTGTTGTCCATCCCTCTATAAGTAGCCCCCCAGTGTTGTTCATCCCCCTTTAGGTAGCCCCCAGTGTTGTCCATCCCCCTTTAGGTAGCCCCCAGTTTTGTGCATCCCCCTATAGGTAACCCCCAGTTTTGTGCATCCCCCTATAGGCAGCCCCAGTGTTGTCCATCCCCCTATAGGCAGCCCCAGTGTTGTGCATTCCTCTATAGGTAGCCCCCAGTTTTGTGCTTCCCCTATGGGTAGCCCCCAGTTTTGTGCATCCCCCTATAGGCAGCCCCCAGTCTTGTGCATCCCCCTATGGGTAGCCCCCAGTGTTGTCCATCCCCCTATATATAGCCCCCAGTTTTGTGCATCCCCCTATAGGTAGCCCCCAGTTTTGTCCATCCCCTATAGGCAGCCCCAGTGTTGTGCATCCCCCTATAGGTAGCCCCCAGTTTTGTGAATCCCCCTATAGGCAGTTCCCAGTCTTGTGCATCCCTAGCCTCATATAGCCCCCAGTGTTGTTCCTCCCCCATATAGCCCCCAGTGTTGTTCCTCCCCCATATAGCCCCAGTGTTTTTCCTCCCCCATATAGCCCCCAGTGTTGTTCATCCCCTATATTACTCCCAGTGTTGTTCCTCCCTCATATAGACCCTAGTGTTATACCTCCCCCATATCACCCCCAGTGTTGTTCCTCCCCCATATAGCCCCCAGTGCTATACTTCCCCCATATAGCAGTGTTGTCCCCCCCCCTATATCGCCCCCAGTGTTGTTCTTCCCCCATATAGCCCCTAGTTTTGTTGTTCCTCCCCCATATAGCCCCCGATGTTCCCCTCTGATAAAAAGCAAAAAACAAAACAGAACTCACCTAACCACACGCTACCCCGACGGTCGCTGGTCTCTTCTGGATGAGCAGCTCCCTGTTCGAGTCCCACGCAGCACCGTCACTGAGCTCAGTGTGCGCGGCGGCTGGGGCTTCCGCTACAGGGAGTAACGCGCTCTCTGTACCGGAAGTCCCAGCCGCCGCGCACGCTGAGCTCAGTGATGGCGCTGCATGGGACTCGAACAGGGAGCTGCTCATCGGGCGGGGGCCGGGCCAACACTCTTGTGATCGCAAGCAAAACGCTGCTTGTGATCACAAGAGTGATTGACAGGGCGGGAAGCCTATGGCTTCTTGCACTGTCAATCAAAACACTAAACACCCGGGAGGCCACTGGGTACTGCAGACGGTCAGCTCCGGGGGCCAAGGCCTCGGGCCCCAGGATGCTAGGGGCCCCGTAGCCGCCGCTCCGGCGGTAGTTCCGCCAGTGAACAAAAGGCTTACGTTTTGCCCATTCTCCCAAACCGGCCTCCCCCTCCAATGTACCAATGTTTAGCAATGACACTACAAATACGGGGGGACTCAGGAGCATCACTGATTGGTCCTCAGTGACAGCTCTGAGCCCAGCCGGGATCCCTTCAGCCTGCAGCACTACGTAAATTTGTGATTACTACGGAACTTGCGTAGTGTGAACATAGCCTTAATCTGTACATGAGTATATTCATATGTAAAACCCTTCAAAATATTCCTTATATTATTATTATTATTATTAATAATAATTATCTAAATCCTGTTCATTGTACCTATTCTGAAGCCGAGAGACAGCGTTTGCTCTGATCATGGTCAATATAGTAAAAAGAAATGCAGACAAAAACGAAGCAACACCAAAATAAATTCAAATTCTTTATTTTTTTTAAATATGCAACATTGTAATGAAATATTACCGGCCCTTTAATGAATAGCTGATCCGGTGACTCTCAGGTCAGGTCTGGTGGAGACCACAGAACGTGCCGCAGATCATTCCCTCCTCTATTATCCTGGTCTGAGAGTCACCGGACCAAAGATCCAGAGGAAGGCGAAGAAACCCCCCGGAGACTTCTACCTCAGGGGGGAAAAAAATTCCTTCCTGACCCCACAAGTGGCGATCGGATCTGATCTCCCTGGATCACGACTAGCCTGCTGCATATTGCTGTATAGAGTATATAGGATCAGGACCCTGTAAGGAAAGAAAGACAGAGACAGTAATGCTGCACAGTATGTTGTCCCTATAGAAATAATAATAATTATTATTACATATATATCCATCACATATACAATACATATACATATACAATGTCCTGCTCCTAGGAGCTTACAATCTATATGGATCAGGAGACCTGCTCTTAAGAGCTTACAGGCTTATATATAATACATGACTACATGTCTGCCCCGAAGAGCTTACAATCTAATGTACACTACAATACCCCACTCCTAAGAGCTTGCATTGCAATGTACGGTACAGATGTCGCCAGTGTTAACATGAACACCACAAAGCATTTCATGGTAACACAAGCTACATGTGTAGAGGCCCTGCTCCCCGAAGGAGCTTACAATCTAATATACAACCTACCACACAGCAGACATACAACAGAGAGGGGGCTCTCTGCATAAGAACAGCCATTTTAAAAGGGTTTTCCAGGGAATGATGGCCAATGCTGTGCATAGACTTTAACTCAACTTTCCTTGGAAAACCCCTTTAAGGCCAGGTTCACACATGAGCCCAGATGGGGTGTTTACTAAAATCATACCTCCCAACTTTTGCAAAGAGCAAAGAGGGACATGTGCGCCTCGGTCCCCATAGCCACGCCCCCATAGCAACCCTCCATAGCCACGCCCCCATAGCAACCCTCCATAGCCACTCCCCTACAGTCACCACATGCTGCTGACTGAATAGTGCCCTATACAGTATCCAATCCCCCATTATAGTGCCCCACATAGTATCCAATCCCCCATTATAGTGCCCCACATAGTATCCAATCCCCCATATAGTGCCCCACATAGTATCCAATCCCCCATATAGTGCCCCACATAGTAGCCAATCCCCCCATATAGTGCCCACATAGTAGCCAATCCCCATATAGTGCCCCACATAGTATCCAATCCCCCATATAGTGCCCCACATAGTAGCCAATCCCCTCATATATGCCCCACATAGTAGCCAATGCCCCCATATAGTGCCCCACATAGTAGCCAATGCCCCCATATAGTGCCCCACATAGTAGCCAATGCCCCCATATAGTGCCATACATAGTATCCAATCCCCCATATAGTGCCTTACATAGTAGCCAATCCCCATATAGTGCCCCACAGAGTAGCCAATGCCCCCATATAGTGCCCCACATAGTAGCCAATCCCCCATATATGCCCCACATAGTAGCCAATCCCCCCATATAGTGTCCCACATAGTAGCCAATCCCCCCATATAGTGCCACACATAGTATCCAATCCCCCATATATGCCCCACATAGTAGCCAATCCCCCATATATTAGCCAATCCCCATATAGTGCCCCACATAGTAGCCAATCCTCCATATATGCCCCACATAGTAGCCAATCCTCCATATAGTGCCCCACATAGTAGCCAATCCTCCATATATGCCCCACATAGTAGCTAATCCCCCACATAGTGCCCCACATAGTAGCCAATGCCCCCATATAGTGCCCCACATAGTAGCCAATCCCCCATATATGCCCCACATAGTAGCTAATCCCCCATATAGTGCCCCACATAGTAGCCAATGCCCCATATAGTGCCCCACATAGTAGCCAATCCCCCATATATGCCCCACATAGTAGCCAATCCCCCATATATGCCCCACATAGTAGCCAATCCCCCATATATGCCCCACATAGTAGCCAATCCCCCATATATGCCCCACATAGTAGCCAATCCCCCATATATGCCCCACATAGTAGCCAATCCCCCATATATGCCCCACATAGTAGCCAATCCCCCATATAGTGCCCCACATAGTAGCCAATCCCCATATAGTGCCCCACATAGTAGCAAATACCCCCCATTTGTGTGGCCCCAGCGGAAAAAACAATAAACCAGTAACTCACCTGTCCGCCGGCCCCAGCAGCTCCTCTCCCGGCAGAGCGCGCACTCCCGTCATCCTCCGGGGCGGGCAGCGGGGTATACAGACACTGACTGTACCGGAAGTAATTCAGGATGGAGGCTGCAGGTCACTTCCGGTACAGTCAGTGTCTGTATACCCCGCTGCCCGCCCCGGAGGATGACGGGAGTGCGCGCTCTGCCGGGAGAGGAACTGCTGGGACCGGCGGACAGGTGAGTTACTGGTTTATTGTTTTTTTCGCTGGGGCCACATATAATGCGGGACACTGGGTGCCGTTCCGGGACCGCGGGACAGAACCCCGAAAACGGGACTGTCCCGCGAAATCCGGGACGGTTGGGAGGTATGCTAAAATATATTTAGCTCCATGTGTGAACGAGGCCTCAGCGATGAGCTCCCTACCTGGCCGTGTCTTGTTCAAGCTGCCAACCTGTAAATAACAGCAGAAGCCTCAGCTACAGCTGTATACTCCGCACCATGTGTGACATCATCAGCCTTGTCTTTGTGATGTCATCATAACTGCTGCTGTTGTTTATGTATCCGCTTACAATCAGTGATAAGTGCTCAGCTGTGATTGGTTGCTATGTGAGCGGTGATTGGTTGCTATAGGCAACAAAGGACGGTTCTACCGTAAGACCGTGCAATAAATCTGCCCCTAAGTGATTGATTCCATCCAAAGGAAACAACTTCACCGTGGTTGTCTTCATAAACTTTTATTGCTTCATATAAAAAAAACGGACACAGTGCGGACATAGGGGGAGATTTATCAAACATGGTATAAAGTGAAACTGGCTCAGTTGCCCCTAGCAACCAATGAGATTCTGACTTTCATTTTCCAAAGAGTCTGTGAGGAATGAAAGGTGGAATCTGATTGGTTGCTAGGGGCAACTGAGCCAGTTCCACTTTACACCGTATTTGGTAAATCCCCCCATAGTGGTAACAGACCCAAGACAGAGTGGTGACAGACTGTCTGACATGCACAGAGCTTTCACGCACCTGCCCTTTCATCCACGTCAACGCGCTATTCAAATAACTAACAAAGCGGTGACGTGCTACACATGTGAAACATAATAAAGGGGTTATCCAGCGCTTCAAAAACATGGCCACTTTTCCCCCACTCTTGTCCTCAGTTCAGGTGCGGTTTGCAATTAAGCTCCATTCACTTCATTGGAATTGAGTTTCAAATCCTGCACCCAAACTGGAGACAAGAGTGGTGCAAAAGCGGCCATGTTTTTGTAGTGCTGGATTACCCCTTTTAGAAAGAAAGCTCCGCAGCGATGTGCAACATAGTGGAGGGTGCACATGACTAGGGGAGATGACAAGCACGTGCCAGGATCGTGCAAAGGGGATGAGTGGGGAGGGGGCTGCTGGTAATTGGTGGAAAGAGGGAGAAAGGGGTGGGGGGAAGGCGAGGTATATTTGGGGAGGGAGGAGCAGAACGGTCAGACCTAGCGGAGCTACACAGAGAAAAGTTCCCGCCCGCCCTTAGTGTTTGGGGGGGGTACGGTTTGTCACGGCGGCTGGAGTGGGTAGGGGAATTGGAGGTGACCCGGTTAAAATTGGAGACTCATAGTTAATGTTAATATTAGTTAAAATTGGAGAACATGGTTTTGGAATGCTGGGGCGGTACCCAGCTGGTGTGGGAGATCCTGTGGCCAGTGCCACAGGGGAGTGCATGGCTTCAACAGGTGGTGTCCTCAGGTTAGGTGCCTGCGACTGAGGGCAAGTTGAAGACCTTGGTGGATAACGGAAAGGGGGAAAAAGAGCAGGGGGTCCTTCCAATTCTCCTCTCACTGGGTTGGATTATCTCAGGGGGGTGTTGTTTCCAATGTTATTAACCACGTTGGTTATTGTTATTTATATTTTATAAGAGAAGGAATTTTCATACCTGGTGGATATTTTATTGTTAATAAAATTGGGCCGCTGTGGCCTTTGCACCACAACTATGTGTCGTCTCTTCAATGGGTGAAAGGGGTGGTGTATGGCCTAGCGCAGGTAAGCTATCCCTTAAGTCATGATTACACACATAAAATATATACAATTAAAAACCAAGTTGTACAACAGGTAAGTATATATTATTATAGGAGGAAGCTATGATCAACCCTATCATTCAGGCCCCCAGGACACTCAGCTTCCATACCGATTATTCATAGTAGCTCGGCTTTCGGCAGAGCCCTGTGTCTATCTTGCCCTTTCAATGGCAGCATATCTAAGAACTGAGGCATCACCTCTGTGACTATCCCTAAGATGCTCAATAAATCGGGATGCTCCTATTCCCGTCTTGATAGAATAGACATGTTACCTAAAACAGGTACATAGGGATCTCTTGGTCTTCCCTATGTAAAAGCGACCATAGCAAGTCTTACAAAATAACAAAGTCTTTGATACTTACATTAAAGGGGTTATCCAGCGCTACAAAAACATGGCCACTTTTCCCCTACTGTTGTCTCCAGTTTGGGTGGGGTTTTGAAACTCAGTTCCATTGAAGTAAATGGAGCTTAATTGCAAAACACACCTAAAACTGGAGACAACAGTAGGGGGAAAAGTGTGCATGTTTTTGTAGCGATGGATAACCCCTTTAACACCATTAAGTGTCAGAGACAAGCATTTAAACAAGTCCCTGCACCAACTACACGATCCACATTGATAGTTTCTCTTCAGATCATTACCATAGCCATATTTTACTTTTTTTTGCTTTTGGAAGTGAACTTACTACGGACTAGTATATCTCTCAAACTGGTACTATGCTTGAAAGTAACAAAAGGAAGGGCGTAACTAGAAATGGCTGGGCCCCATAGCAAACTTTTGATTGGGTCCCCCCCCCCCCTCATCTGACCTACCACTACACCATCAACACACCCAGCTCTACACAGGTTCTGTACTCCATCTAAATTACAGTGCAGATATATTTAGTGACTCACAGGGGACGTCTTCTCTGATCAGAGTTCTTTCTTTTCATTTTCTTCTCCACCATCCCTGGGCCCATTATGAGAACTTCTCCGAGCCACGAATCCACAGAATCTGCCAGACAGACATATTAGGCTCCTCACTCTGTCACCATACTCATCTCTCTACAAACTGCACATCTGTATTGGCCCCTTTAAGCCCTCTTTCAGTGGTCAGCCCTGGCTCTTTGTAGTGTGTGTGTGTGTGTGTGTGTTTATATATATATATATATATATATATATATATATATATATATATATATATAATATATATATATAGTATATGGCCCCCTCTGTGTATTCCCCTTATAGATGACCCCTCTGTGTAGTCCACTATAGTAGATGCCCCCCTCTGTGCATGCCCTATTGAATACACCCCCCCCCAGTGTAGTTCCCCTTATAGATGGCCCCTCTGTGTAGTTTCCCTTTTAGATGCCTCCTCTGTGTTGTCCTCCTTATAGTTTGCCCCCTTAAAGATGACCCCCATGTTGTCCCCCTTAGAAAAGGCCCCCCTTGTGTTATCTATCCCCCCCATAAAGATAGCCCCCTTGTGTTGCCCATCCCCATATAGATATCCCCCAGTGTTGTCCATCCCTCTATAAGTAGCCCCCCAGTGTTGTTCATCCCCCTTTAGGTAGCCCCCAGTGTTGTCCATCCCCCTTTAGGTAGCCCCCAGTTTTGTGCATCCCCCTATAGGTAACCCCCAGTTTTGTGCATCCCCCTATAGGCAGCCCCAGTGTTGTCCATCCCCCTATAGGCAGCCCCAGTGTTGTGCATTCCTCTATAGGTAGCCCCCAGTTTTGTGCTTCCCCTATGGGTAGCCCCCAGTTTTGTGCATCCCCCTATAGGCAGCCCCCAGTCTTGTGCATCCCCCTATGGGTAGCCCCCAGTGTTGTCCATCCCCCTATATATAGCCCCCAGTTTTGTGCATCCCCCTATAGGTAGCCCCCAGTTTTGTCCATCCCCTATAGGCAGCCCCAGTGTTGTGCATCCCCCTATAGGTAGCCCCCAGTTTTGTGAATCCCCCTATAGGCAGCTCCCAGTCTTGTGCATCCCTAGCCTCATATAGCCCCCAGTGTTGTTCCTCCCCCATATAGCCCCCAGTGTTGTTCCTCCCCCATATAGCCCCAGTGTTTTTCCTCCCCCATATAGCCCCCAGTGTTGTTCATCCCCTATATTACTCCCAGTGTTGTTCCTCCCTCATATAGACCCTAGTGTTATACCTCCCCCATATCACCCCCAGTGTTGTTCCTCCCCCATATAGCCCCCAGTGCTATACTTCCCCCATATAGCAGTGTTGTCCCCCCCCTATATCGCCCCCAGTGTTGTTCTTCCCCCATATAGCCCCTAGTTTTGTTGTTCCTCCCCCATATAGCCCCCGATGTTCCCCTCTGATAAAAAGCAAAAAACAAAACAGAACTCACCTAACCACACGCTACCCCGACGGTCGCTGGTCTCTTCTGGATGAGCAGCTCCCTGTTCGAGTCCCACGCAGCACCGTCACTGAGCTCAGTGTGCGCGGCGGCTGGGGCTTCCGCTACAGGGAGTAACGCGCTCTCTGTACCGGAAGTCCCAGCCGCCGCGCACACTGAGCTCAGTGATGGCGCTGCATGGGACTCGAACAGGGAGCTGCTCATCGGGCGGGGGCCGGGCCAACACTCTTGTGATCGCAAGCAAAACGCTGCTTGTGATCACAAGAGTGATTGACAGGGCGGGAAGCCTATGGCTTCTTGCACTGTCAATCAAAACACTGAACACCCGGGAGGCCACTGGGTACTGCAGACGGTCAGCTCCGGGGGCCAAGGCCTCGGGCCCCAGGATGCTAGGGGCCCCGTAGCCGCCGCTCCGGCGGTAGTTCCGCCAGTGAACAAAAGGCTTACGTTTTGCCCATTCTCCCAAAACCGGCCTCCCCCTCCAATGTACCAATGTTTAGCAATGACACTACAAATACGGGGGGACTCAGGAGCATCACTGATTGGTCCTCAGTGACAGCTCTGAGCCCAGCCGGGATCCCTTCAGCCTGCAGCACTACGTAAATTTGTGATTACTACGGAACTTGCGTAGTGTGAACATAGCCTTAATCTGTACATGAGTATATTCATATGTAAAACCCTTCAAAATATTCCTTATATTATTATTATTATTATTAATAATAATTATCTAAATCCTGTTCATTGTACCTATTCTGAAGCCGAGAGACAGCGTTTGCTCTGATCATGGTCAATATAGTAAAAAGAAATGCAGACAAAAACGAAGCAACACCAAAATAAATTCAAATTCTTTATTTTTTTTAAATATGCAACATTGTAATGAAATATTACCGGCCCTTTAATGAATAGCTGATCCGGTGACTCTCAGGTCAGGTCTGGTGGAGACCACAGAACGTGCCGCAGATCATTCCCTCCTCTATTATCCTGGTCTGAGAGTCACCGGACCAAAGATCCAGAGGAAGGCGAAGAAACCCCCCGGAGACTTCTACCTCAGGGGGGAAAAAAATTCCTTCCTGACCCCACAAGTGGCGATCGGATCTGATCTCCCTGGATCACGACTAGCCTGCTGCATATTGCTGTATAGAGTATATAGGATCAGGACCCTGTAAGGAAAGAAAGACAGAGACAGTAATGCTGCACAGTATGTTGTCCCTATAGAAATAATAATAATTATTATTACATATATATCCATCACATATACAATACATATACATATACAATGTCCTGCTCCTAGGAGCTTACAATCTATATGGATCAGGAGACCTGCTCTTAAGAGCTTACAGGCTTATATATAATACATGACTACATGTCTGCCCCGAAGAGCTTACAATCTAATGTACACTACAATACCCCACTCCTAAGAGCTTGCATTGCAATGTACGGTACAGATGTCGCCAGTGTTAACATGAACACCACAAAGCATTTCATGGTAACACAAGCTACATGTGTAGAGGCCCTGCTCCCCGAAGGAGCTTACAATCTAATATACAACCTACCACACAGCAGACATACAACAGAGAGGGGGCTGTCTGCATAAGAACAGCCATTTTAAAAGGGTTTTCCAGGGAATGATGGCCAATGCTGTGCATAGACTTTAACTCAACTTTCCTTGGAAAACCCCTTTAAGGCCAGGTTCACACATGAGCCCAGATGGGGTGTTTACTAAAATATATTTAGCTCCATGTGTGAACGAGGCCTCAGCGATGAGCTCCCTACCTGGCCGTGTCTTGTTCAAGCTGCCAACCTGTAAATAACAGCAGAAGCCTCAGCTACAGCTGTATACTCCGCACCATGTGTGACATCATCAGCCTTGTCTTTGTGATGTCATCATAACTGCTGCTGTTGTTTATGTATCCGCTTACAATCAGTGATAAGTGCTCAGCTGTGATTGGTTGCTATGTGAGCGGTGATTGGTTGCTATAGGCAACAAAGGACGGTTCTACCGTAAGACCGTGCAATAAATCTGCCCCTAAGTGATTGATTCCATCCAAAGGAAACAACTTCACCGTGGTTGTCTTCATAAACTTTTATTGCTTCATATAAAAAAAACGGACACAGTGCGGACATAGGGGGAGATTTATCAAACATGGTATAAAGTGAAACTGGCTCAGTTGCCCCTAGCAACCAATGAGATTCTGCCTTTCATTTTCCAAAGAGTCTGTGAGGAATGAAAGGTGGAATCTGATTGGTTGCTAGGGGCAACTGAGCCAGTTCCACTTTACACCGTATTTGGTAAATCCCCCCATAGTGGTAACAGACCCAAGACAGAGTGGTGACAGACTGTCTGACATGCACAGAGCTTTCACGCACCTGCCCTTTCATCCACGTCAACGCGCTATTCAAATAACTAACAAAGCGGTGACGTGCTACACATGTGAAACATAATAAAGGGGTTATCCAGCGCTTCAAAAACATGGCCACTTTTCCCCCACTCTTGTCCTCAGTTCAGGTGCGGTTTGCAATTAAGCTCCATTCACTTCATTGGAATTGAGTTTCAAATCCTGCACCCAAACTGGAGACAAGAGTGGTGCAAAAGCGGCCATGTTTTTGTAGTGCTGGATTACCCCTTTTAGAAAGAAAGCTCCGCAGCGATGTGCAACATAGTGGAGGGTGCACATGACTAGGGGACATGACAAGCACGTGCCAGGATCGTGCAAAGGGGATGAGTGGGGAGGGGGCTGCTGGTAATTGGTGGAAAGAGGGAGAAAGGGGTGGGGGGAAGGCGAGGTATATTTGGGGAGGGAGGAGCAGAACGGTCAGACCTAGCGGAGCTACACAGAGAAAAGTTCCCGCCCGCCCTTAGTGTTTGGGGGGGGTACGGTTTGTCACGGCGGCTGGAGTGGGTAGGGGAATTGGAGGTGACCCGGTTAAAATTGGAGACTCATAGTTAATGTTAATATTAGTTAAAATTGGAGAACATGGTTTTGGAATGCTGGGGCGGTACCCAGCTGGTGTGGGAGATCCTGTGGCCAGTGCCACAGGGGAGTGCATGGCTTCAACAGGTGGTGTCCTCAGGTTAGGTGCCTGCGACTGAGGGCAAGTTGAAGACCTTGGTGGATAACGGAAAGGGGGAAAAAGAGCAGGGGGTCCTTCCAATTCTCCTCTCACTGGGTTGGATTATCTCAGGGGGGTGTTGTTTCCAATGTTATTAACCACGTTGGTTATTGTTATTTATATTTTATAAGAGAAGGAATTTTCATACCTGGTGGATATTTTATTGTTAATAAAATTGGGCCGCTGTGGCCTTTGCACCACAACTATGTGTCGTCTCTTCAATGGGTGAAAGGGGTGGTGTATGGCCTAGCGCAGGTAAGCTATCCCTTAAGTCATGATTACACACATAAAATATATACAATTAAAAACCAAGTTGTACAACAGGTAAGTATATATTATTATAGGAGGAAGCTATGATCAACCCTATCATTCAGGCCCCCAGGACACTCAGCTTCCATACCGATTATTCATAGTAGCTCGGCTTTCGGCAGAGCCCTGTGTCTATCTTGCCCTTTCAATGGCAGCATATCTAAGAACTGAGGCATCACCTCCGTGACTATCCCTAAGATGCTCAATAAATCGGGATGCTCCTATTCCCGTCTTGATAGAATAGACATGTTACCTAAAACAGGTACATAGGGATCTCTTGGTCTTCCCTATGTAAAAGCGACCATAGCAAGTCTTACAAAATAACAAAGTCTTTGATACTTACATTAAAGGGGTTATCCAGCGCTACAAAAACATGGCCACTTTTCCCCTACTGTTGTCTCCAGTTTGGGTGGGGTTTTGAAACTCAGTTCCATTGAAGTAAATGGAGCTTAATTGCAAAACACACCTAAAACTGGAGACAACAGTAGGGGGAAAAGTGGGCATGTTTTTGTAGCGCTGGATAACCCCTTTAACACCATTAAGTGTCAGAGACAAGCATTTAAACAAGTCCCTGCACCAACTACACGATCCACATTGATAGTTTCTCTTCAGATCATTACCATAGCCATATTTTACTTTTTTTTGCTTTTGGAAGTGAACTTACTACGGACCAGTATATCTCTCAAACTGGTACTATGCTTGAAAGTAACAAAAGGAAGGGCGTAACTAGAAATGGCTGGGCCCCATAGCAAACTTTTGATTGGGTCCCCCCCCCCCCCCCTCATCTGACCTACCACTACACCATCAACACACCCAGCTCTACACAGGTTCTGTACTCCATCTAAATTACAGTGCAGATATATTTAGTGACTCACAGGGGACGTCTTCTCTGATCAGAGTTCTTTCTTTTCATTTTCTTCTCCACCATCCCTGGGCCCATTATGAGAACTTCTCCGAGCCACGAATCCACAGAATCTGCCAGACAGACATATTAGGCTCCTCACTCTGTCACCATACTCATCTCTCTACAAACTGCACATCTGTATTGGCCCCTTTAAGCCCTCTTTCAGTGGTCAGCCCTGGCTCTTTGTAGTGTGTGTGTGTGTGTGTTTATATATATATATATATATATATATATATATATATATATTATATATATATATAGTATATGGCCCCCTCTGTGTATTCCCCTTATAGATGACCCCTCTGTGTAGTCCACTATAGTAGATGCCCCCCTCTGTGCATGCCCTATTGAATACACCCCCCCCCCAGTGTAGTTCCCCTTATAGATGGCCCCTCTGTGTAGTTTCCCTTTTAGATGCCTCCTCTGTGTTGTCCTCCTTATAGTTTGCCCCCTTAAAGATGACCCCCATGTTGTCCCCCTTAGAAAAGGCCCCCCTTGTGTTATCTATCCCCCCCATAAAGATAGCCCCCTTGTGTTGCCCATCCCCATATAGATATCCCCCAGTGTTGTCCATCCCTCTATAAGTAGCCCCCCAGTGTTGTTCATCCCCCTTTAGGTAGCCCCCAGTGTTGTCCATCCCCCTTTAGGTAGCCCCCAGTTTTGTGCATCCCCCTATAGGTAACCCCCAGTTTTGTGCATCCCCCTATAGGCAGCCCCAGTGTTGTCCATCCCCCTATAGGCAGCCCCAGTGTTGTGCATTCCTCTATAGGTAGCCCCCAGTTTTGTGCTTCCCCTATGGGTAGCCCCCAGTTTTGTGCATCCCCCTATAGGCAGCCCCCAGTCTTGTGCATCCCCCTATGGGTAGCCCCCAGTGTTGTCCATCCCCCTATATATAGCCCCCAGTTTTGTGCATCCCCCTATAGGTAGCCCCCAGTTTTGTCCATCCCCTATAGGCAGCCCCAGTGTTGTGCATCCCCCTATAGGTAGCCCCCAGTTTTGTGAATCCCCCTATAGGCAGCTCCCAGTCTTGTGCATCCCTAGCCTCATATAGCCCCCAGTGTTGTTCCTCCCCCATATAGCCCCCAGTGTTGTTCCTCCCCCATATAGCCCCAGTGTTTTTCCTCCCCCATATAGCCCCCAGTGTTGTTCATCCCCTATATTACTCCCAGTGTTGTTCCTCCCTCATATAGACCCTAGTGTTATACCTCCCCCATATCACCCCCAGTGTTGTTCCTCCCCCATATAGCCCCCAGTGCTATACTTCCCCCATATAGCAGTGTTGTCCCCCCCCTATATCGCCCCCAGTGTTGTTCTTCCCCCATATAGCCCCTAGTTTTGTTGTTCCTCCCCCATATAGCCCCCGATGTTCCCCTCTGATAAAAATGTAGTATACCAGAGCATGGTTCCTGTGGCTGGGCTGAGGATGGCACCTGTCAACAAGTGTTATTATATATTTTAGGAGTTAACATGTTTTATGTGCAACTATTCTGTGTATTTCTCTATACCAGTAACTGGCAGGCAGAGAATGGGTTACATGCTTTACACTGCACACAACACAACAGCGACACCTACTGACCTTAGTGGGAACTGCTCTAGGTAGTGTAGAGATAGTGTATTAATCCCATAGGAAGTTGCTAGAAGGGGGAGGAGCAGTCTCCTCACAAGACCTAGCTGTGACAGGAAGTAGAGTCCAGTTCTGTCCAGTCAGTGTGCAGTCACTGGCAAGTCAGTGTGTACAGCCACTATACAGTGCAGCTAGTGGTTGTTCTGCCAGCAGGCCAGTCAAGCCTGCTTGTTACTAAAGAAGGGGAAGGAGATAAAGGAGGAGAGACTGAACCAGAGGAGAGTTCTTCAGGAGTATTTACAGAGATACAAGGTATTTCTCTAGTGGGAATCCTAAGGGCAGAAACCCCTAAGCAAAAGGACTTGAGCATACTGGGTAGCAGAGATAACTGAGGCCTCTGTACCCATCTTCCTGAAATTCGGGGGGTAAGATTGACTAGGACCCCTGGATACCTCTGGGACCCGAAAGTTGTGGCCTAAGGCCCGGCCCAGTAACGGAAGCAGGAAGCTCCCTAACAGACTGAGAGGGATAACAGACTCAAGCACCATTGGGGGAAGAGATCCACAGGGTCACAGCGCCCATCAGCATCCCACACACCACCAGACTCTCCATCAGTACAGTAACCCAGTCAAAGCCGCCAGTAGTCACCGCTGTATGCTAAAGGACTGTATAACACCTGCAAGTCTTACAGTAAAGGAGTTGTTGTTACACTGCCTCCCTCCTTGTCTCCCTGTTGTCTGGTCCACCTGCACCACACCACCATCAAGGGCCATATTACCAGGCAGCAGTATTTTGGGGTTGGCCCCGGGGGAACTACAGGTCCACACCACCGACCACCTTACACACGGGTGCAGCCCCCCTACAGAAACCGCTGCAGCAGCCACAGAAGAGAGAGTGATACCAGGGAAGCGCCAGAGAGTCCCCCTGTACCTGCAGAAGCCCTCGTGCCCACCTGTGACCGTGACAAAGTTCCAGCCATCCTGCAGGTATAGCACACTCTCCCCCTGCAGCCCTCAGTGCATCCCCTCACAGAGGAGCTCAGCGCCGCGCTACCAGGAGAGACTACCAACACCATCATCCTCTCCTCACTCCCCTCACTCTCTTCCCATTACCCCGGCTCGCTGCATAGTTCTCTTTTGGCGTCACGAACAGGATAGGCTGTGTGCCTGTCACAAAGTACCAACACCTCAGCTGTGAGAAAACTTCCCTCAAGTGTGTGCTAACCGCAAAAGAGGGGGAACCCTGTATCCACAGAGACTTTAACTGTATGCTGCTTGTGAGAAAAGACTGCTAAAGTGTGTCTGCTACTGTTTTACTGAACTGTTTCGCCTGAGAGAAACTTTGCTTAAAAGAGGGGGAAGATGGAACCCATATCCCTGTGTGTGGATTTACAGATGTACAGCATGGACTTTGCTTTATTGAAAGAGACTTTACAAGCCACCATGTTTGTTTCACTGTGCCACTTTTACTGTGCTCTCAGAGACTTTGCCACTGTCCTAAAGAAGAAGGATTTGTTTGCTGCGTCACAGTCGCAGCGCACCGCCCCTCAAGGGGTTAACTACAGCTCCGCTGAAGCGCGGGAAAGAGTAAGTCCCGCCTCACCTCAGAGCAGCTACGCAGCACCACAACAGCAACGGTCGCCCGCCAAGTCTCCTAGAGGTCTGCACAGACAGCGCTTCCGGAGTCCACTGTGTGCCGCCATCTTGGGTGAGTCCCAGCCTCATAGGAAAAAGAGCGCCTCCGTCCCACACAGGAAGTGGGCGGAGCCTGGACCACCCGGAAGAGGAGGGGGTTCAGTAGCGAGCAGCATGGCGAGCAAGCAGCAACCCGAGACCGGAGTTCCCGCATCCGCCATGTCCGCCAACCCGGACGGCATGCCTGAGCCGCAGCCTGCCCCTCACTCCTCGGAGCAGGTCTGCATTAGTATGCCTCCGGACGCAGCGCTCGAGACAGCCGACCCAGAAGAGGCAGGGGCGCCAGAGGCTCCACCGCGCCAAGTTCCCCTCATACCCTGGGAGGAAGGGGCAGCGATACAGCCCCGTTTGATGGACGGTCGGCCACCGAGCCCGGAGGAATCCGTGATCCCCAAATGGTGCTTTGGGGACGAAGGCTGCCTGCAGCAGATCCTCACTGAGATCCGGGAAGCCAACGCAGTCCAGGGGACCCAGCCCCGACAGCGGCCAAGCACCGACACTGACCAAAAGTATCGGCAGTTCTACCAAGAGAGAGTGGACCGAGAGCGGGAGATCCGCCGGAGGCTGAAGGAGCCCACCGAGAAGGACGCACGTCCCTTACGGCTGCAAGGGACTGTCCGTGAGTTCAGCCGGGACCGGGGGTATGGGTTTATTGAGGACAACCACGGGCCCAAGTGGTATTTTGTAAACCGGGCTTCGGTGAAACGCCCTGACCTGCCGGAACACTTGCACTCCCTGTTCCCAGGAGAACAAGTGGAGTTTACCCCCATGCTAGGACCCCGAGGGTGGTGGGCAGCGGGTGTCACCAGGGTACCGCCCCCACCTTATAGCGGCCTAGATGAGGACTGGTCAGAAGACCCCCACAGACCCTCAGTAGCCCTCCGTGAGACCCCAGAGGGCCTACGTCTGTTGCCGCTACCGCCCCCAGACTCTGATGGGAGTGCACCCAGCTCCAAAATGGCTGAACCAGCGCCTTCTCCCCCTTCAGCCCCATCAGTAGCTGCAGAAGCGGCTCCGCCTGCCCCGGTCCCTATTGTCACAGCTCCAGCGGTACCCACCGTCACCTTAGAGGTACCACCTACGCAAGTAGAGGCCACCCTGGTGGTTGCAAAGCCTGTGACCACCGCAACCTGGTCCACAAGCCCTCCGGGTGTCCGGGACGTCGCCACCACCACCATTGTGGAGGCGAATGCCACCTGGCATATGCACTTAGCGCCAGGAGTGAAGGTGCTCAGTGGTCCTAGCACATCCACAGGAGAGGAGAAAGCAGTGCCTGCAGGGGTCTCGGCCGAGTCCTCCATCCCCACACCATCAGGAGTAGCAGCAGCACAGCTACCAGCGTTTCCGCCACTCCCACCAGGTGAAGAGCGACCACCCTTATCCAGCGCTAAGGGCAGAGCCGCCATCTTGGCTCTCTACAAGTTGCAGCAGCGCTGAGTTTGACTGAGGTACTTTTACCCACTGTTGGCAGGAATGCCCTAGTTACCTCAGGAACTACAAAGAGTTAACTGTTTATTGCAACGTTTAAGAACTGTGCCTGGCAGCTGCCATGATCCAAAATATGGTTTTATAAAGTTTTATGTGTGCTGCAACGTTCAAGTAAAAGTGCCTGGTCTTAGGACCATGAAAGTATTGCATCTAAAGTGCTATTGTTTGGGGGGGGGTTATGTTTTTGTTGGGGTTTAGTGTGTTAAAAAGACACACATATGCCATGGACTGCCTTTTTTCCGTGAAACTCTAATGGACGCTACCCAGGTCAAGTGCCAAAGAGTTTTATTTGCACTATTACACTGTTATTGCAGCCATGTGTATTGCTTGTCTAAAGAACCACTCTAATATGGACGCTGTGCTAAGTGCCAATAGAGAGACTTTAAGAGTTCCCTGTTGGGCAGGAGCCCACTATGTTTACAAAATTGTTTGCACTATATTTGCCTATGTGCCTAACCAAACTTTTACACTTTTATACAGGTATGGTGCCTTTTATTTGTGTTTCCAGCTTTCATCCTCGCCCCAGCCCGTCGCCGAGGCCGGCTTATTTTTAGAGGGGGAATTATGTAGTATACCAGAGCATGGTTCCTGTGGCTGGGCTGAGGATGGCACCTGTCAACAAGTGTTATTATATATTTTAGGAGTTAACATGTTTTATGTGCAACTATTCTGTGTATTTCTCTATACCAGTAACTGGCAGGCAGAGAATGGGTTACATGCTTTACACTGCACACAACACAACAGCGACACCTACTGACCTTAGTGGGAACTGCTCTAGGTAGTGTAGAGATAGTGTATTAATCCCATAGGAAGTTGCTAGAAGGGGGAGGAGCAGTCTCCTCACAAGACCTAGCTGTGACAGGAAGTAGAGTCCAGTTCTGTCCAGTCAGTGTGCAGTCACTGGCAAGTCAGTGTGTACAGCCACTATACAGTGCAGCTAGTGGTTGTTCTGCCAGCAGGCCAGTCAAGCCTGCTTGTTACTAAAGAAGGGGAAGGAGATAAAGGAGGAGAGACTGAACCAGAGGAGAGTTCTTCAGGAGTATTTACAGAGATACAAGGTATTTCTCTAGTGGGAATCCTAAGGGCAGAAACCCCTAAGCAAAAGGACTTGAGCATACTGGGTAGCAGAGATAACTGAGGCCTCTGTACCCATCTTCCTGAAATTCGGGGGGTAAGATTGACTAGGACCCCTGGATACCTCTGGGACCCGAAAGTTGTGGCCTAAGGCCCGGCCCAGTAACGGAAGCAGGAAGCTCCCTAACAGACTGAGAGGGATAACAGACTCAAGCACCATTGGGGGAAGAGATCCACAGGGTCACAGCGCCCATCAGCATCCCACACACCACCAGACTCTCCATCAGTACAGTAACCCAGTCAAAGCCGCCAGTAGTCACCGCTGTATGCTAAAGGACTGTATAACACCTGCAAGTCTTACAGTAAAGGAGTTGTTGTTACACTGCCTCCCTCCTTGTCTCCCTGTTGTCTGGTCCACCTGCACCACACCACCATCAAGGGCCATATTACCAGGCAGCAGTATTTTGGGGTTGGCCCCGGGGGAACTACAGGTCCACACCACCGACCACCTTACACACGGGTGCAGCCCCCCTACAGAAACCGCTGCAGCAGCCACAGAAGAGAGAGTGATACCAGGGAAGCGCCAGAGAGTCCCCCTGTACCTGCAGAAGCCCTCGTGCCCACCTGTGACCGTGACAAAGTTCCAGCCATCCTGCAGGTATAGCACACTCTCCCCCTGCAGCCCTCAGTGCATCCCCTCACAGAGGAGCTCAGCGCCGCGCTACCAGGAGAGACTACCAACACCATCATCCTCTCCTCACTCCCCTCACTCTCTTCCCATTACCCCGGCTTGCTGCAAAAAGCAAAAAACAAAACAGAACTCACCTAACCACACGCTACCCCGACGGTCGCTGGTCTCTTCTGGATGAGCAGCTCCCTGTTCGAGTCCCACGCAGCACCGTCACTGAGCTCAGTGTGCGCGGCGGCTGGGGCTTCCGCTACAGGGAGTAACGCGCTCTCTGTACCGGAAGTCCCAGCCGCCGCGCACACTGAGCTCAGTGATGGCGCTGCATGGGACTCGAACAGGGAGCTGCTCATCGGGCGGGGGCCGGGCCAACACTCTTGTGATCGCAAGCAAAACGCTGCTTGTGATCACAAGAGTGATTGACAGGGCGGGAAGCCTATGGCTTCTTGCACTGTCAATCAAAACACTGAACACCCGGGAGGCCACTGGGTACTGCAGACGGTCAGCTCCGGGGGCCAAGGCCTCGGGCCCCAGGATGCTAGGGGCCCCGTAGCCGCCGCTCCGGCGGTAGTTCCGCCAGTGAACAAAAGGCTTACGTTTTGCCCATTCTCCCAAACCGGCCTCCCCCTCCAATGTACCAATGTTTAGCAATGACACTACAAATACGGGGGGACTCAGGAGCATCACTGATTGGTCCTCAGTGACAGCTCTGAGCCCAGCCGGGATCCCTTCAGCCTGCAGCACTACGTAAATTTGTGATTACTACGGAACTTGCGTAGTGTGAACATAGCCTTAATCTGTACATGAGTATATTCATATGTAAAACCCTTCAAAATATTCCTTATATTATTATTATTATTATTAATAATAATTATCTAAATCCTGTTCATTGTACCTATTCTGAAGCCGAGAGACAGCGTTTGCTCTGATCATGGTCAATATAGTAAAAAGAAATGCAGACAAAAACGAAGCAACACCAAAATAAATTCAAATTCTTTATTTTTTTTAAATATGCAACATTGTAATGAAATATTACCGGCCCTTTAATGAATAGCTGATCCGGTGACTCTCAGGTCAGGTCTGGTGGAGACCACAGAACGTGCCGCAGATCATTCCCTCCTCTATTATCCTGGTCTGAGAGTCACCGGACCAAAGATCCAGAGGAAGGCGAAGAAACCCCCCGGAGACTTCTACCTCAGGGGGGAAAAAAATTCCTTCCTGACCCCACAAGTGGCGATCGGATCTGATCTCCCTGGATCACGACTAGCCTGCTGCATATTGCTGTATAGAGTATATAGGATCAGGACCCTGTAAGGAAAGAAAGACAGAGACAGTAATGCTGCACAGTATGTTGTCCCTATAGAAATAATAATAATTATTATTACATATATATCCATCACATATACAATACATATACATATACAATGTCCTGCTCCTAGGAGCTTACAATCTATATGGATCAGGAGACCTGCTCTTAAGAGCTTACAGGCTTATATATAATACATGACTACATGTCTGCCCCGAAGAGCTTACAATCTAATGTACACTACAATACCCCACTCCTAAGAGCTTGCATTGCAATGTACGGTACAGATGTCGCCAGTGTTAACATGAACACCACAAAGCATTTCATGGTAACACAAGCTACATGTGTAGAGGCCCTGCTCCCCGAAGGAGCTTACAATCTAATATACAACCTACCACACAGCAGACATACAACAGAGAGGGGGCTGTCTGCATAAGAACAGCCATTTTAAAAGGGTTTTCCAGGGAATGATGGCCAATGCTGTGCATAGACTTTAACTCAACTTTCCTTGGAAAACCCCTTTAAAGGACAACTCCCGCGGGACCCCAAAAAAAAAAAAAACACAGACACACACAGACACCATACTCACCATCTCTCCGGTGACGATCGCCACTCGATTCGCCCGCCGTCCGCCTCTCCGTCGCAGCCTTCCGCCATCCAGCGATGTCTCCAACTTCCGGGTCCAGGGGATGGAAAAGGCTGCCAGTGCGCTTGCGCACCGGCAGCCTTTTCATTGGCTGGAGCGCATCACATGGCTTCCAGCAAGCTCAGCCAATCAGGGCTGAGCAAGCTGGAAGCCATGTGATGCGCTCCAGCCAATGAAAAGGCTGCTGGTGCGCATGTGCACCAGCAGCCTTTTCATCCCCATTCACTTTGCATGAAGACGCCGAGGAGGAAGAAGACCCGGACCGCCCCTCGGCTCTGACGTCGTCGTCACCAGATGCCGCCCCGGAGAAGAGGACCGTGACGATCGTAATAGGTAATGTATAAATTCCTTAACTTCCGGGGTGGGGGGTCGGGGGTCCGAAAGTGGGGGAAGGGGGCCAGGCCGGGTATTTAACCACATTACAAAGTTATATAACTTTGTAATGTGTGTTAAATGAGCAAAAAAAAATTTTTGTGGGAGTTGTCCTTTAAGGCCAGGTTCACACATGAGCCCAGATGGGGTGTTTACTAAAATATATTTAGCTCCATGTGTGAACGAGGCCTCAGCGATGAGCTCCCTACCTGGCCGTGTCTTGTTCAAGCAGAAGCCTCAGCTACAGCTGTATACTCCGCACCATGTGTGACATCATCAGCCTTGTCTTTGTGATGTCATCATAACTGCTGCTGTTGTTTATGTATCCGCTTACAATCAGTGATAAGTGCTCAGCTGTGATTGGTTGCTATGTGAGCGGTGATTGGTTGCTATAGGCAACAAAGGACGGTTCTACCGTAAGACCGTGCAATAAATCTGCCCCTAAGTGATTGATTCCATCCAAAGGAAACAACTTCACCGTGGTTGTCTTCATAAACTTTTATTGCTTCATATAAAAAAAACAGACACAGTGCGGACATAGGGGGAGATTTATCAAACATGGTATAAAGTGAAACTGGCTCAGTTGCCCCTAGCAACCAATGAGATTCTGCCTTTCATTTTCCAAAGAGTCTGTGAGGAATGAAAGGTGGAATCTGATTGGTTGCTAGGGGCAACTGAGCCAGTTCCACTTTACACCGTATTTGGTAAATCCCCCCATAGTGGTAACAGACCCAAGACAGAGTGGTGACAGACTGTCTGACATGCACAGAGCTTTCACGCACCTGCCCTTTCATCCACGTCAACGCGCTATTCAAATAACTAACAAAGCGGTGACGTGCTACACATGTGAAACATAATAAAGGGGTTATCCAGCGCTTCAAAAACATGGCCACTTTTCCCCCACTCTTGTCCTCAGTTCAGGTGCGGTTTGCAATTAAGCTCCATTCACTTCATTGGAATTGAGTTTCAAATCCTGCACCCAAACTGGAGACAAGAGTGGTGCAAAAGCGGCCATGTTTTTGTAGTGCTGGATTACCCCTTTTAGAAAGAAAGCTCCGCAGCGATGTGCAACATAGTGGAGGGTGCACATGACTAGGGGAGATGACAAGCACGTGCCAGGATCGTGCAAAGGGGATGAGTGGGGAGGGGGCTGCTGGTAATTGGTGGAAAGAGGGAGAAAGGGGTGGGGGGAAGGCGAGGTATATTTGGGGAGGGAGGAGCAGAACGGTCAGACCTAGCGGAGCTACACAGAGAAAAGTTCCCGCCCGCCCTTAGTGTTTGGGGGGGGGTACGGTTTGTCACGGCGGCTGGAGTGGGTAGGGGAATTGGAGGTGACCCGGTTAAAATTGGAGACTCATAGTTAATGTTAATATTAGTTAAAATTGGAGAACATGGTTTTGGAATGCTGGGGCGGTACCCAGCTGGTGTGGGAGATCCTGTGGCCAGTGCCACAGGGGAGTGCATGGCTTCAACAGGTGGTGTCCTCAGGTTAGGTGCCTGCGACTGAGGGCAAGTTGAAGACCTTGGTGGATAACGGAAAGGGGGAAAAAGAGCAGGGGGTCCTTCCAATTCTCCTCTCACTGGGTTGGATTATCTCAGGGGGGTGTTGTTTCCAATGTTATTAACCACGTTGGTTATTGTTATTTATATTTTATAAGAGAAGGAATTTTCATACCTGGTGGATATTTTATTGTTAATAAAATTGGGCCGCTGTGGCCTTTGCACCACAACTATGTGTCGTCTCTTCAATGGGTGAAAGGGGTGGTGTATGGCCTAGCGCAGGTAAGCTATCCCTTAAGTCATGATTACACACATAAAATATATACAATTAAAAACCAAGTTGTACAACAGGTAAGTATATATTATTATAGGAGGAAGCTATGATCAACCCTATCATTCAGGCCCCCAGGACACTCAGCTTCCATACCGATTATTCATAGTAGCTCGGCTTTCGGCAGAGCCCTGTGTCTATCTTGCCCTTTCAATGGCAGCATATCTAAGAACTGAGGCATCACCTCTGTGACTATCCCTAAGATGCTCAATAAATCGGGATGCTCCTATTCCCGTCTTGATAGAATAGACATGTTACCTAAAACAGGTACATAGGGATCTCTTGGTCTTCCCTATGTAAAAGCGACCATAGCAAGTCTTACAAAATAACAAAGTCTTTGATACTTACATTAAAGGGGTTATCCAGCGCTACAAAAACATGGCCACTTTTCCCCTACTGTTGTCTCCAGTTTGGGTGGGGTTTTGAAACTCAGTTCCATTGAAGTAAATGGAGCTTAATTGCAAAACACACCTAAAACTGGAGACAACAGTAGGGGGAAAAGTGGGCATGTTTTTGTAGCGCTGGATAACCCCTTTAACACCATTAAGTGTCAGAGACAAGCATTTAAACAAGTCCCTGCACCAACTACACGATCCACATTGATAGTTTCTCTTCAGATCATTACCATAGCCATATTTACTTTTTTTTGCTTTTGGAAGTGAACTTACTACGGACTAGTATATCTCTCAAACTGGTACTATGCTTGAAAGTAACAAAAGGAAGGGCGTAACTAGAAATGGCTGGGCCCCATAGCAAACTTTGATTGGGCCCCCCCCCCCCCCCTCATCTGACCTACCACTACACCATCAACACACCCAGCTCTACACAGGTTCTGTACTCCATCTAAATTACAGTGCAGATATATTTAGTGACTCACAGGGGACGTCTTCTCTGATCAGAGTTCTTTCTTTTCATTTTCTTCTCCACCATCCCTGGGCCCATTATGAGAACTTCTCCCAGCCACGAATCCACAGAATCTGCCAGACAGACATATTAGGCTCCTCACTCTGTCACCATACTCATCTCTCTACAAACTGCACATCTGTATTGGCCCCTTTAAGCCCTCTTTCAGTGGTCAGCCCTGGCTCTTTGTAGTGTGTGTGTGTGTGTGTTTATATATATATATATATATATATATATATATATATATATATTATATATATATATAGTATATGGCCCCCTCTGTGTATTCCCCTTATAGATGACCCCTCTGTGTAGTCCACGATAGTAGATGCCCCCCTCTGTGCATGCCCTATTGAATACACCCCCCCCCAGTGTAGTTCCCCTTATAGATGGCCCCTCTGTGTAGTTTCCCTTTTAGATGCCTCCTCTGTGTTGTCCTCCTTATAGTTTGCCCCCTTAAAGATGACCCCCATGTTGTCCCCCTTAGAAAAGGCCCCCCTTGTGTTATCTATCCCCCCCATAAAGATAGCCCCCTTGTGTTGCCCATCCCCCTATAGATATCCCCCAGTGTTGTCCATCCCTCTATAAGTAGCCCCCCAGTGTTGTTCATCCCCCTTTAGGTAGCCCCCAGTGTTGTCCATCCCCCTTTAGGTAGCCCCCAGTTTTGTGCATCCCCCTATAGGTAACCCCCAGTTTTGTGCATCCCCCTATAGGCAGCCCCAGTGTTGTCCATCCCCCTATAGGCAGCCCCAGTGTTGTGCATTCCTCTATAGGTAGCCCCCAGTTTTGTGCTTCCCCTATGGGTAGCCCCCAGTTTTGTGCATCCCCCTATAGGCAGCCCCCAGTCTTGTGCATCCCCCTATGGGTAGCCCCCAGTGTTGTCCATCCCCCTATATATAGCCCCCAGTTTTGTGCATCCCCCTATAGGTAGCCCCCAGTTTTGTCCATCCCCTATAGGCAGCCCCAGTGTTGTGCATCCCCCTATAGGTAGCCCCCAGTTTTGTGAATCCCCCTATAGGCAGCTCCCAGTCTTGTGCATCCCTAGCCTCATATAGCCCCCAGTGTTGTTCCTCCCCCATATAGCCCCCAGTGTTGTTCCTCCCCCATATAGCCCCAGTGTTTTTCCTCCCCCATATAGCCCCCAGTGTTGTTCATCCCCTATATTACTCCCAGTGTTGTTCCTCCCTCATATAGACCCTAGTGTTATACCTCCCCCATATCACCCCCAGTGTTGTTCCTCCCCCATATAGCCCCCAGTGCTATACTTCCCCCATATAGCAGTGTTGTCCCCCCCCTATATCGCCCCCAGTGTTGTTCTTCCCCCATATAGCCCCTAGTTTTGTTGTTCCTCCCCCATATAGCCCCCGATGTTCCCCTCTGATAAAAAGCAAAAAACAAAACAGAACTCACCTAACCACACGCTACCCCGACGGTCGCTGGTCTCTTCTGGATGAGCAGCTCCCTGTTCGAGTCCCACGCAGCACCGTCACTGAGCTCAGTGTGCGCGGCGGCTGGGGCTTCTGCTACAGGGAGTAACGCGCTCTCTGTACCGGAAGTCCCAGCCGCCGCGCACACTGAGCTCAGTGATGGCGCTGCATGGGACTCGAACAGGGAGCTGCTCATCGGGCGGGGGCCGGGCCAACACTCTTGTGATCGCAAGCAAAACGCTGCTTGTGATCACAAGAGTGATTGACAGGGCGGGAAGCCTATGGCTTCTTGCACTGTCAATCAAAACACTGAACACCCGGGAGGCCACTGGGTACTGCAGACGGTCAGCTCCGGGGGCCAAGGCCTCGGGCCCCAGGATGCTAGGGGCCCCGTAGCCGCCGCTCCGGCGGTAGTTCCGCCAGTGAACAAAAGACTTACGTTTTGCCCATTCTCCCAAACCGGCCTCCCCCTCCAATGTACCAATGTTTAGCAATGACACTACAAATACGGGGGGACTCAGGAGCATCACTGATTGGTCCTCAGTGACAGCTCTGAGCCCAGCCGGGATCCCTTCAGCCTGCAGCACTACGTAAATTTGTGATTACTACGGAACTTGCGTAGTGTGAACATAGCCTTAATCTGTACATGAGTATATTCATATGTAAAACCCTTCAAAATATTCCTTATATTATTATTATTATTATTAATAATAATTATCTAAATCCTGTTCATTGTACCTATTCTGAAGCCGAGAGACAGCGTTTGCTCTGATCATGGTCAATATAGTAAAAAGAAATGCAGACAAAAACGAAGCAACACCAAAATAAATTCAAATTCTTTATTTTTTTTAAATATGCAACATTGTAATGAAATATTACCGGCCCTTTAATGAATAGCTGATCCGGTGACTCTCAGATCAGGTCTGGTGGAGACCACAGAACGTGCCGCAGATCATTCCCTCCTCTATTATCCTGGTCTGAGAGTCACCGGACCAAAGATCCAGAGGAAGGCGAAGAAACCCCCCGGAGACTTCTACCTCAGGGGGGAAAAAAATTCCTTCCTGACCCCACAAGTGGCGATCGGATCTGATCTCCCTGGATCACGACTAGCCTGCTGCATATTGCTGTATAGAGTATATAGGATCAGGACCCTGTAAGGAAAGAAAGACAGAGACAGTAATGCTGCACAGTATGTTGTCCCTATAGAAATAATAATAATTATTATTACATATATATCCATCACATATACAATACATATACATATACAATGTCCTGCTCCTAGGAGCTTACAATCTATATAAATCAGGAGACCTGCTCTTAAGAGCTTACAGGCTTATATATAATACATGACTACATGTCTGCCCCGAAGAGCTTACAATCTAATGTACACTACAATACCCCACTCCTAAGAGCTTGCATTGCAATGTACGGTACAGATGTCGCCAGTGTTAACATGAACACCACAAAGCATTTCATGGTAACACAAGCTACATGTGTAGAGGCCCTGCTCCCCGAAGGAGCTTACAATCTAATATACAACCTACCACACAGCAGACATACAACAGAGAGGGGGCTGTCTGCATAAGAACAGCCATTTTAAAAGGGTTTTCCAGGGAATGATGGCCAATGCTGTGCATAGACTTTAACTCAACTTTCCTTGGAAAACCCCTTTAAGGCCAGGTTCTCACATGAGCCCAGATGGGGTGTTTACTAAAATATATTTAGCTCCATGTGTGAACGAGGCCTCAGCGATGAGCTCCCTACCTGGCCGTGTCTTGTTCAAGCTGCCAACCTGTAAATAACAGCAGAAGCCTCAGCTACAGCTGTATACTCCGCACCATGTGTGACATCATCAGCCTTGTCTTTGTGATGTCATCATAACTGCTGCTGTTGTTTATGTATCCGCTTACAATCAGTGATAAGTGCTCAGCTGTGATTGGTTGCTATGTGAGCGGTGATTGGTTGCTATAGGCAACAAAGGACGGTTCTACCGTAAGACCGTGCAATAAATCTGCCCCTAAGTGATTGATTCCATCCAAAGGAAACAACTTCACCGTGGTTGTCTTCATAAACTTTTATTGCTTCATATAAAAAAAACGGACACAGTGCGGACATAGGGGGAGATTTATCAAACATGGTATAAAGTGAAACTGGCTCAGTTGCCCCTAGCAACCAATGAGATTCTGCCTTTCATTTTCCAAAGAGTCTGTGAGGAATGAAAGGTGGAATCTGATTGGTTGCTAGGGGCAACTGAGCCAGTTCCACTTTACACCGTATTTGGTAAATCCCCCCATAGTGGTAACAGACCCAAGACAGAGTGGTGACAGACTGTCTGACATGCACAGAGCTTTCACGCACCTGCCCTTTCATCCACGTCAACGCGCTATTCAAATAACTAACAAAGCGGTGACGTGCTACACATGTGAAACATAATAAAGGGGTTATCCAGCGCTTCAAAAAACATGGCCACTTTTCCCCCACTCTTGTCCTCAGTTCAGGTGCGGTTTGCAATTAAGCTCCATTCACTTCATTGGAATTGAGTTTCAAATCCTGCACCCAAACTGGAGACAAGAGTGGTGCAAAAGCGGCCATGTTTTTGTAGTGCTGGATTACCCCTTTTAGAAAGAAAGCTCCGCAGCGATGTGCAACATAGTGGAGGGTGCACATGACTAGGGGAGATGACAAGCACGTGCCAGGATCGTGCAAAGGGGATGAGTGGGGAGGGGGCTGCTGGTAATTGGTGGAAAGAGGGAGAAAGGGGTGGGGGGAAGGCGAGGTATATTTGGGGAGGGAGGAGCAGAACGGTCAGACCTAGCGGAGCTACACAGAGAAAAGTTCCCGCCCGCCCTTAGTGTTTGGGGGGGGGTACGGTTTGTCACGGCGGCTGGAGTGGGTAGGGGAATTGGAGGTGACCCGGTTAAAATTGGAGACTCATAGTTAATGTTAATATTAGTTAAAATTGGAGAACATGGTTTTGGAATGCTGGGGCGGGTACCCAGCTGGTGTGGGAGATCCTGTGGCCAGTGCCACAGGGGAGTGCATGGCTTCAACAGGTGGTGTCCTCAGGTTAGGTGCCTGCGACTGAGGGCAAGTTGAAGACCTTGGTGGATAACGGAAAGGGGGAAAAAGAGCAGGGGGTCCTTCCAATTCTCCTCTCACTGGGTTGGATTATCTCAGGGGGGTGTTGTTTCCAATGTTATTAACCACGTTGGTTATTGTTATTTATATTTTATAAGAGAAGGAATTTTCATACCTGGTGGATATTTTATTGTTAATAAAATTGGGCCGCTGTGGCCTTTGCACCACAACTATGTGTCGTCTCTTCAATGGGTGAAAGGGGTGGTGTATGGCCTAGCGCAGGTAAGCTATCCCTTAAGTCATGATTACACACATAAAATATATACAATTAAAAACCAAGTTGTACAACAGGTAAGTATATATTATTATAGGAGGAAGCTATGATCAACCCTATCATTCAGGCCCCCAGGACACTCAGCTTCCATACCGATTATTCATAGTAGCTCGGCTTTCGGCAGAGCCCTGTGTCTATCTTGCCCTTTCAATGGCAGCATATCTAAGAACTGAGGCATCACCTCTGTGACTATCCCTAAGATGCTCAATAAATCGGGATGCTCCTATTCCCGTCTTGATAGAATAGACATGTTACCTAAAACAGGTACATAGGGATCTCTTGGTCTTCCCTATGTAAAAGCGACCATAGCAAGTCTTACAAAATAACAAAGTCTTTGATACTTACATTAAAGGGGTTATCCAGCGCTACAAAAACATGGCCACTTTTCCCCTACTGTTGTCTCCAGTTTGGGTGGGGTTTGAAACTCAGTTCCATTGAAGTAAATGGAGCTTAATTGCAAAACACACCTAAAACTGGAGACAACAGTAGGGGGAAAAGTGGGCATGTTTTTGTAGCGCTGGATAACCCCTTTAACACCATTAAGTGTCAGAGACAAGCATTTAAACAAGTCCCTGCACCAACTACACGATCCACATTGATAGTTTCTCTTCAGATCATTACCATAGCCATATTTTACTTTTTTTTGCTTTTGGAAGTGAACTTACTACGGACTAGTATATCTCTCAAACTGGTACTATGCTTGAAAGTAACAAAAGGAAGGGCGTAACTAGAAATGGCTGGGCCCCATAGCAAACTTTTGATTGGGCCCCCCCCCCCCCCTCATCTGACCTACCACTACACCATCAACACACCCAGCTCTACACAGGTTCTGTACTCCATCTAAATTACAGTGCAGATATATTTAGTGACTCACAGGGGACGTCTTCTCTGATCAGAGTTCTTTCTTTTCATTTTCTTCTCCACCATCCCTGGGCCCATTATGAGAACTTCTCCCAGCCACGAATCCACAGAATCTGCCAGACAGACATATTAGGCTCCTCACTCTGTCACCATACTCATCTCTCTACAAACTGCACATCTGTATTGGCCCCTTTAAGCCCTCTTTCAGTGGTCAGCCCTGGCTCTTTGTAGTGTGTGTGTGTGTGTGTTTATATATATATATATATATTATATATATATATAGTATATATATATATAGTATATGGCCCCCTCTGTGTATTCCCCTTATAGATGACCCCTCTGTGTAGTCCACTATAGTAGATGCCCCCCTCTGTGCATGCCCTATTGAATACACCCCCCCCCAGTGTAGTTCCCCTTATAGATGGCCCCTCTGTGTAGTTTCCCTTTTAGATGCCTCCTCTGTGTTGTCCTCCTTATAGTTTGCCCCCTTAAAGATGACCCCCATGTTGTCCCCCTTAGAAAAGGCCCCCCTTGTGTTATCTATCCCCCCCATAAAGATAGCCCCCTTGTGTTGCCCATCCCCCTATAGATATCCCCCAGTGTTGTCCATCCCTCTATAAGTAGCCCCCCAGTGTTGTTCATCCCCCTTTAGGTAGCCCCCAGTGTTGTCCATCCCCCTTTAGGTAGCCCCCAGTTTTGTGCATCCCCCTATAGGTAACCCCCAGTTTTGTGCATCCCCCTATAGGCAGCCCCAGTGTTGTCCATCCCCCTATAGGCAGCCCAGTGTTGTGCATTCCTCTATAGGTAGCCCCCAGTTTTGTGCTTCCCCTATGGGTAGCCCCCCAGTTTTGTGCATCCCCCTATAGGCAGCCCCCAGTCTTGTGCATCCCCCTATGGGTAGCCCCCAGTGTTGTTCCTCCCCCATATAGCCCCAGTGTTGTGCATCCCCCTATAGGTAGCCCCCAGTTTTGTCCATCCCCTATAGGCAGCCCCAGTGTTGTGCATCCCCCTATAGGTAGCCCCCAGTTTTGTGAATCCCCCTATAGGCAGCTCCCAGTCTTGTGCATCCCTAGCCTCATATAGCCCCCAGTGTTGTTCCTCCCCCATATAGCCCCCAGTGTTGTTCCTCCCCCATATAGCCCCAGTGTTTTTCCTCCCCCATATAGCCCCCAGTGTTGTTCATCCCCTATATTACTCCCAGTGTTGTTCCTCCCTCATATAGACCCTAGTGTTATACCTCCCCCATATCACCCCCAGTGTTGTTCCTCCCCCATATAGCCCCCAGTGCTATACTTCCCCCATATAGCAGTGTTGTCCCCCCCCTATATCGCCCCCAGTGTTGTTCTTCCCCCATATAGCCCCTAGTTTTGTTGTTCCTCCCCCATATAGCCCCCGATGTTCCCCTCTGATAAAAAGCAAAAAACAAAACAGAACTCACCTAACCACACGCTACCCCGACGGTCGCTGGTCTCTTCTGGATGAGCAGCTCCCTGTTCGAGTCCCACGCAGCACCGTCACTGAGCTCAGTGTGCGCGGCGGCTGGGGCTTCCGCTACAGGGAGTAACGCGCTCTCTGTACCGGAAGTCCCAGCCGCCGCGCACACTGAGCTCAGTGATGGCGCTGCATGGGACTCGAACAGGGAGCTGCTCATCGGGCGGGGGCCGGGCCAACACTCTTGTGATCGCAAGCAAAACGCTGCTTGTGATCACAAGAGTGATTGACAGGGCGGGAAGCCTATGGCTTCTTGCACTGTCAATCAAAACACTGAACACCCGGGAGGCCACTGGGTACTGCAGACGGTCAGCTCCGGGGGCCAAGGCCTCGGGCCCCAGGATGCTAGGGGCCCCGTAGCCGCCGCTCCGGCGGTAGTTCCGCCAGTGAACAAAAGACTTACGTTTTGCCCATTCTCCCAAACCGGCCTCCCCCTCCAATGTACCAATGTTTAGCAATGACACTACAAATACGGGGGGACTCAGGAGCATCACTGATTGGTCCTCAGTGACAGCTCTGAGCCCAGCCGGGATCCCTTCAGCCTGCAGCACTACGTAAATTTGTGATTACTACGGAACTTGCGTAGTGTGAACATAGCCTTAATCTGTACATGAGTATATTCATATGTAAAACCCTTCAAAATATTCCTTATATTATTATTATTATTATTAATAATAATTATCTAAATCCTGTTCATTGTACCTATTCTGAAGCCGAGAGACAGCGTTTGCTCTGATCATGGTCAATATAGTAAAAAGAAATGCAGACAAAACGAAGCAACACCAAATAAATTCAAATTCTTTATTTTTTTTAAATATGCAACATTGTAATGAAATATTACCGGCCCTTTAATGAATAGCTGATCCGGTGACTCTCAGATCAGGTCTGGTGGAGACCACAGAACGTGCCGCAGATCATTCCCTCCTCTATTATCCTGGTCTGAGAGTCACCGGACCAAAGATCCAGAGGAAGGCGAAGAAACCCCCCGGAGACTTCTACCTCAGGGGGGAAAAAAATTCCTTCCTGACCCCACAAGTGGCGATCGGATCTGATCTCCCTGGATCACGACTAGCCTGCTGCATATTGCTGTATAGAGTATATAGGATCAGGACCCTGTAAGGAAAGAAAGACAGAGACAGTAATGCTGCACAGTATGTTGTCCCTATAGAAATAATAATAATTATTATTACATATATATCCATCACATATACAATACATATACATATACAATGTCCTGCTCCTAGGAGCTTACAATCTATATAAATCAGGAGACCTGCTCTTAAGAGCTTACAGGCTTATATATAATACATGACTACATGTCTGCCCCGAAGAGCTTACAATCTAATGTACACTACAATACCCCACTCCTAAGAGCTTGCATTGCAATGTACGGTACAGATGTCGCCAGTGTTAACATGAACACCACAAAGCATTTCATGGTAACACAAGCTACATGTGTAGAGGCCCTGCTCCCCGAAGGAGCTTACAATCTAATATACAACCTACCACACAGCAGACATACAACAGAGAGGGGGCTGTCTGCATAAGAACAGCCATTTTAAAAGGGTTTTCCAGGGAATGATGGCCAATGCTGTGCATAGACTTTAACTCAACTTTCCTTGGAAAACCCCTTTAAGGCCAGGTTCACACATGAGCCCAGATGGGGTGTTTACTAAAATATATTTAGCTCCATGTGTGAACGAGGCCTCAGCGATGAGCTCCCTACCTGGCCGTGTCTTGTTCAAGCTGCCAACCTGTAAATAACAGCAGAAGCCTCAGCTACAGCTGTATACTCCGCACCATGTGTGACATCATCAGCCTTGTCTTTGTGATGTCATCATAACTGCTGCTGTTGTTTATGTATCCGCTTACAATCAGTGATAAGTGCTCAGCTGTGATTGGTTGCTATGTGAGCGGTGATTGGTTGCTATAGGCAACAAAGGACGGTTCTACCGTAAGACCGTGCAATAAATCTGCCCCTAAGTGATTGATTCCATCCAAAGGAAACAACTTCACCGTGGTTGTCTTCATAAACTTTTATTGCTTCATATAAAAAAAACGGACACAGTGCGGACATAGGGGGAGATTTATCAAACATGGTATAAAGTGAAACTGGCTCAGTTGCCCCTAGCAACCAATGAGATTCTGCCTTTCATTTTCCAAAGAGTCTGTGAGGAATGAAAGGTGGAATCTGATTGGTTGCTAGGGGCAACTGAGCCAGTTCCACTTTACACCGTATTTGGTAAATCCCCCATAGTGGTAACAGACCCAAGACAGAGTGGTGACAGACTGTCTGACATGCACAGAGCTTTCACGCACCTGCCCTTTCATCCACGTCAACGCGCTATTCAAATAACTAACAAGCGGTGACGTGCTACACATGTGTAGCATAATAAGGGGTTATCCAGCGCTTCAAAAACATGGCCACTTTTCCCCCTCTCTTGTCCTCAGTTCAGGTGCGGTTTGCAATTAAGCTCCATTCACTTCATTGGAATTGAGTTTCAAATCCTGCACCCAAACTGGAGACAAGAGTGGTGCAAAAGCGGCCATGTTTTTGTAGTGCTGGATTACCCCTTTTAGAAAGAAAGCTCCGCAGCGATGTGCAACATAGTGGAGGGTGCACATGACTAGGGGAGATGACAAGCACGTGCCAGGATCGTGCAAAGGGGATGAGTGGGGAGGGGGCTGCTGGTAATTGGTGGAAAGAGGGAGAAAGGGGTGGGGGGAAGGCGAGGTATATTTGGGGAGGGAGGAGCAGAACGGTCAGACCTAGCGGAGCTACACAGAGAAAAGTTCCCGCCCGCCCTTAGTGTTTGGGGGGGGTACGGTTTGTCACGGCGGCTGGAGTGGGTAGGGGAATTGGAGGTGACCCGGTTAAAATTGGAGACTCATAGTTAATGTTAATATTAGTTAAAATTGGAGAACATGGTTTTGGAATGCTGGGGCGGTACCCAGCTGGTGTGGGAGATCCTGTGGCCAGTGCCACAGGGGAGTGCATGGCTTCAACAGGTGGTGTCCTCAGGTTAGGTGCCTGCGACTGAGGGCAAGTTGAAGACCTTGGTGGATAACGGAAAGGGGGAAAAAGAGCAGGGGGTCCTTCCAATTCTCCTCTCACTGGGTTGGATTATCTCAGGGGGGTGTTGTTTCCAATGTTATTAACCACGTTGGTTATTGTTATTTATATTTTATAAGAGAAGGAATTTTCATACCTGGTGGATATTTTATTGTTAATAAAATTGGGCCGCTGTGGCCTTTGCACCACAACTATGTGTCGTCTCTTCAATGGGTGAAAGGGGTGGTGTATGGCCTAGCGCAGGTAAGCTATCCCTTAAGTCATGATTACACACATAAAATATATACAATTAAAAACCAAGTTGTACAACAGGTAAGTATATATTATTATAGGAGGAAGCTATGATCAACCCTATCATTCAGGCCCCCAGGACACTCAGCTTCCATACCGATTATTCATAGTAGCTCGGCTTTCGGCAGAGCCCTGTGTCTATCTTGCCCTTTCAATGGCAGCATATCTAAGAACTGAGGCATCACCTCTGTGACTATCCCTAAGATGCTCAATAAATCGGGATGCTCCTATTCCCGTCTTGATAGAATAGACATGTTACCTAAAACAGGTACATAGGGATCTCTTGGTCTTCCCTATGTAAAAGCGACCATAGCAAGTCTTACAAAATAACAAAGTCTTTGATACTTACATTAAAGGGGTTATCCAGCGCTACAAAAACATGGCCACTTTTCCCCTACTGTTGTCTCCAGTTTGGGTGGGGTTTTGAAACTCAGTTCCATTGAAGTAAATGGAGCTTAATTGCAAAACACACCTAAAACTGGAGACAACAGTAGGGGGAAAAGTGGGCATGTTTTTGTAGCGCTGGATAACCCCTTTAACACCATTAAGTGTCAGAGACAAGCATTTAAACAAGTCCCTGCACCAACTACACGATCCACATTGATAGTTTCTCTTCAGATCATTACCATAGCCATATTTTACTTTTTTTTGCTTTTGGAAGTGAACTTACTACGGACTAGTATATCTCTCAAACTGGTACTATGCTTGAAAGTAACAAAAGGAAGGGCGTAACTAGAAATGGCTGGGCCCCATAGCAAACTTTTGATTGGGTCCCCCCCCCCCCTCATCTGACCTACCACTACACCATCAACACACCCAGCTCTACACAGGTTCTGTACTCCATCTAAATTACAGTGCAGATATATTTAGTGACTCACAGGGGACGTCTTCTCTGATCAGAGTTCTTTCTTTTCATTTTCTTCTCCACCATCCCTGGGCCCATTATGAGAACTTCTCCGAGCCACGAATCCACAGAACCTGCCAGACAGACATTTTAGGCTCCTCACTCTCTCACCATACTCATCTCTCTACAAACTGCACATCTGTATTGGCCCCTTTAAGCCCTCTTTCAGTGGTCAGCCCTGGCTCTTTGTAGTGTGTGTGTGTGTGTGTGTTTATATATATATATATATATATATATATATATATATATATATATATATATATATATAGTATATGGCCCCCTCTGTGTATTCCCCTTATAGATGACCCCTCTGTGTAGTCCACTATAGTAGATGCCCCCCTCTGTGCATGCCCTATTGAATACACCCCCCCCCCAGTGTAGTTCCCCTTATAGATGGCCCCTCTGTGTAGTTTCCCTTTTAGATGCCTCCTCTGTGTTGTCCTCCTTATAGTTTGCCCCCTTAAAGATGACCCCCATGTTGTCCCCCTTAGAAAAGGCCCCCCTTGTGTTATCTATCCCCCCCATAAAGATAGCCCCCTTGTGTTGCCCATCCCCATATAGATATCCCCCAGTGTTGTCCATCCCTCTATAAGTAGCCCCCCAGTGTTGTTCATCCCCCTTTAGGTAGCCCCCAGTGTTGTCCATCCCCCTTTAGGTAGCCCCCAGTTTTGTGCATCCCCCCATAGGTAACCCCCAGTTTTTGTGCATCCCCCTATAGGCAGCCCCAGTGTTGTCCATCCCCCTATAGGCAGCCCCAGTGTTGTGCATTCCTCTATAGGTAGCCCCCAGTTTTGTGCTTCCCTCTATGGGTAGCCCCCAGTTTTGTGCATCCCCCTATAGGCAGCCCCCAGTCTTGTGCATCCCCCTATGGGTAGCCCCCAGTGTTGTCCATCCCCCTATATATAGCCCCCAGTTTTGTGCATCCCCCTATAGGTAGCCCCCAGTTTTGTCCATCCCCTATAGGCAGCCCCAGTGTTGTGCATCCCCCTATAGGTAGCCCCCAGTTTTGTGAATCCCCCTATAGGCAGCTCCCAGTCTTGTGCATCCCTAGCCTCATATAGCCCCCAGTGTTGTTCCTCCCCCATATAGCCCCCAGTGTTGTTCCTCCCCCATATAGCCCCAGTGTTTTTCCTCCCCCATATAGCCCCCAGTGTTGTGCATCCCCCTATATTACTCCCAGTGTTGTTCCTCCCTCATATAGACCCTAGTGTTATACCTCCCCCATATCACCCCCAGTGTTGTTCCTCCCCCATATAGCCCCCAGTGCTATACTTCCCCCATATAGCAGTGTTGTCCCCCCCCTATATCGCCCCCAGTGTTGTTCTTCCCCCATATAGCCCCTAGTTTTGTTGTTCCTCCCCCATATAGCCCCCGATGTTCCCCTCTGATAAAAAGCAAAAAACAAAACAGAAACTCACCTAACCACACGCTACCCCGACGGTCGCTGGTCTCTTCTGGATGAGCAGCTCCCTGTTCCGAGTCCCACGCAGCACCGTCACTGAGCTCAGTGTGCGCGGCGGCTGGGGCTTCCGCTACAGGGAGTAACGGCCTCTCTGTACCGGAAGTCCCAGCCGCCGCGCACACTGAGCTCAGTGATGGCGCTGCATGGGACTCGAACAGGGAGCTGCTCATCGGGCGGGGGCCGGGCCAACACTCTTGTGATCGCAAGCAAAAACGCTGCTTGTGATCACAAGAGTGATTGACAGGGCGGGAAGCCTATGGCTTCTTGCACTGTCAATCAAAACACTGAACACCCGGGAGGCCACTGGGTACTGCAGACGGTCAGCTCCGGGGGCCAAGGCCTCGGGCCCCAGGATGCTAGGGGCCCCGTAGCCGCCGCTCCGGCGGTAGTTCCGCCAGTGAACAAAAGGCTTACGTTTTGCCCATTCTCCCAAACCGGCCTCCCCCTCCAATGTACCAATGTTTAGCAATGACACTACAAATACGGGGGGACTCAGGAGCATCACTGATTGGTCCTCAGTGACAGCTCTGAGCCCAGCCAAGATCCCTTCAGCCTGCAGCACTACGTAAATTTGTGATTACTACGGAACTTGCGTAGTGTGAACATAGCCTTAATCTGTACATGAGTATATTCATATGTAAAACCCTTCAAAATATTCCTTATATTATTATTATTATTATTAATAATAATTATCTAAATCCTGTTCATTGTACCTATTCTGAAGCCGAGAGACAGCGTTTGCTCTGATCATGGTCAATATAGTAAAAAGAAATGCAGACAAAAACGAAGCAACACCAAAATAAATTCAAATTCTTTATTTTTTTTAAATATGCAACATTGTAATGAAATATTACCGGCCCTTTAATGAATAGCTGATCCGGTGACTCTCAGGTCAGGTCTGGTGGAGACCACAGAACGTGCCGCAGATCATTCCCTCCTCTATTATCCTGGTCTGAGAGTCACCGGACCAAAGATCCAGAGGAAGGCGAAGAAACCCCCCGGAGACTTCTACCTCAGGGGGGAAAAAAATTCCTTCCTGACCCCACAAGTGGCGATCGGATCTGATCTCCCTGGATCACGACTAGCCTGCTGCATATTGCTGTATAGAGTATATAGGATCAGGACCCTGTAAGGAAAGAAAGACAGAGACAGTAATGCTGCACAGTATGTTGTCCCTATAGAAATAATAATAATTATTATTACATATATATCCATCACATATACAATACATATACATATACAATGTCCTGCTCCTAGGAGCTTACAATCTATATGGATCAGGAGACCTGCTCTTAAGAGCTTACAGGCTTATATATAATACATGACTACATGTCTGCCCCGAAGAGCTTACAATCTAATGTACACTACAATACCCCACTCCTAAGAGCTTGCATTGCAATGTACGGTACAGATGTCGCCAGTGTTAACATGAACACCACAAAGCATTTCATGGTAACACAAGCTACATGTGTAGAGCCCTGCTCCCGAAGGAGCTTACAATCTAATATACAACCTACCACACAGCAGACATACAACAGAGAGGGGGCTGTCTGCATAAGAACAGCCATTTTAAAAGGGTTTTCCAGGGAATGATGGCCAATGCTGTGCATAGACTTTAACTCAACTTTCCTTGGAAAACCCCTTTAAGGCCAGGTTCACACATGAGCCCAGATGGGGGTTTTACTAAAATATATTTAGCTCCATGTGTGAACGAGGCCTCAGCGATGAGCTCCCTACCTGGCCGTGTCTTGTTCAAGCTGCCAACCTGTAAATAACAGCAGAAGCCTCAGCTACAGCTGTATACTCCGCACCATGTGTGACATCATCAGCCTTGTCTTTGTGATGTCATCATAACTGCTGCTGTTGTTTATGTATCCGCTTACAATCAGTGATAAGTGCTCAGCTGTGATTGGTTGCTATGTGAGCGGTGATTGGTGCTATAGGCAACAAAGGACGGTTCTACCGTAAGACCGTGCAATAAATCTGCCCCTAAGTGATTGATTCCATCAAAGGAAACAACTTCACCGTGGTTGTCTTCATAAACTTTTATTGCTTCATATAAAAAAAACGGACACAGTGCGGACATAGGGGGAGATTTATCAAACATGGTATAAAGTGAAACTGGCTCAGTTGCCCCTAGCAACCAATGAGATTCTGCCTTTCATTTTCCAAAGAGTCTGTGAGGAATGAAAGGTGGAATCTGATTGGTTGCTAGGGGCAACTGAGCCAGTTCCACTTTACACCGTATTTGGTAAATCCCCCCATAGTGGTAACAGACCCAAGACAGAGTGGTGACAGACTGTCTGACATGCACAGAGCTTTCACGCACCTGCCCTTTCATCCACGTCAACGCGCTATTCAAATAACTAACAAAGCGGTGACGTGCTACACATGTGAAAACATAATAAAGGGGTTATCCAGCGCTTCAAAAACATGGCACTTTTCCCCCACTCTTGTCCTCAGTTCAGGTGCGGTTGCAATTAAGCTCCATTCACTTCATTGGAATTGAGTTTCAAATCCTGCACCCAAACTGGAGACAAGAGTGGTGCAAAAGCGGCCATGTTTTTGTAGTGCTGGATTACCCCTTTTAGAAAGAAAGCTCCGCAGCGATGTGCAACATAGTGGAGGGTGCACATGACTAGGGGAGATGACAAGCACGTGCCAGGATCGTGCAAAGGGGATGAGTGGGGAGGGGGCTGCTGGTAATTGGTGGAAAGAGGGAGAAAGGGGTGGGGGGAAGGCGAGGTATATTTGGGGAGGGAGGAGCAGAACGGTCAGACCTAGCGGAGCTACACAGAGAAAAGTTCCCGCCCGCCCTTAGTGTTTGGGGGGGGTACGGTTTGTCACGGCGGCTGGAGTGGGTAGGGGAATTGGAGGTGACCCGGTTAAAATTGGAGACTCATAGTTAATGTTAATATTAGTTAAAATTGGAGAACATGGTTTTGGAATGCTGGGGCGGGTACCCCAGCTGGTGTGGGAGATCCTGTGGCCAGTGCCACAGGGGAGTGCATGGCTTCAACAGGTGGTGTCCTCAGGTTAGGTGCCTGCGACTGAGGGCAAGTTGAAGACCTGGTGGATAACGGAAAGGGGGAAAAAGAGCAGGGGGTCCTTCCAATTCTCCTCTCACTGGGTTGGATATCTCAGGGGGGTGTTGTTTCAATGTTATTAACCACGTTGGTTATTGTTATTTATATTTTATAAGAGAAGGAATTTTCATACCTGGTGGATATTTTATTGTTAATAAAATTGGGCCGCTGTGGCCTTTGCACCACAACTATGTGTCGTCTCTTCAATGGGTGAAAGGGGTGGTGTATGGCCTAGCGCAGGTAAGCTATCCCTTAAGTCATGATTACACACATAAAATATATACAATTAAAAACCAAGTTGTACAACAGGTAAGTATATATTATTATAGGAGGAAGCTATGATCAACCCTATCATTCAGGCCCCCAGGACACTCAGCTTCCATACCGATTATTCATAGTAGCTCGGCTTTCGGCAGAGCCCTGTGTCTATCTTGCCCTTTCAATGGCAGCATATCTAAGAACTGAGGCATCACCTCTGTGACTATCCCTAAGATGCTCAATAAATCGGGATGCTCCTATTCCCGTCTTGATAGAATAGACATGTTACCTAAAACAGGTACATAGGGATCTCTTGGTCTTCCCTATGTAAAAGCGACCATAGCAAGTCTTACAAAATAACAAAGTCTTTGATACTTACATTAAAGGGGTTATCCAGCGCTACAAAAAACATGGCCACTTTTCCCCTACTGTTGTCTCCAGTTTGGGTGGGGTTTTGAAACTCAGTTCCATTGAAGTAATGGAGCTTAATTGCAAAACACACCTAAAACTGGAGACAACAGTAGGGGGAAAAGTGGGCATGTTTTTGTAGCGCTGGATAACCCCTTTAACACCATTAAGTGTCAGAGACAAGCATTTAAACAAGTCCCTGCACCAACTACACGATCCACATTGATAGTTTCTCTTCAGATCATTACCATAGCCATATTTACTTTTTTTTGCTTTTGGAAGTGAACTTACTACGGACTAGTATATCTCTCAAACTGGTACTATGCTTGAAAGTAACAAAAGGAAGGGCGTAACTAGAAATGGCTGGGCCCCATAGCAAACTTTTGATTGGGTCCCCCCCCCCCCCTCATCTGACCTACCACTACACCATCAACACACCCAGCTCTACACAGGTTCTGTACTCCATCTAAATTACAGTGCAGATATATTTAGTGACTCACAGGGGACGTCTTCTCTGATCAGAGTTCTTTCTTTTCATTTTCTTCTCCACCATCCCTGGGCCCATTATGAGAACTTCTCCGAGCCACGAATCCACAGAATCTGCCAGACAGACATATTAGGCTCCTCACTCTGTCACCATACTCATCTCTCTACAAACTGCACATCTGTATTGGCCCCTTTAAGCCCTCTTTCAGTGGTCAGCCCTGGCTCTTTGTAGTGTGTGTGTGTGTGTGTTTATATATATATATATATATATATATATATTATATATATATATATAGTATATGGCCCCCTCTGTGTATTCCCCTTATAGATGACCCCTCTGTGTAGTCCACTATAGTAGATGCCCCCTCTGTGCATGCCCTATTGAATACACCCCCCCCCCAGTGTAGTTCCCTTATAGATGGCCCCTCTGTGTAGTTTCCCTTTTAGATGCCTCCTCTGTGTTGTCCTCCTTATAGTTTGCCCCCTTAAAGATGACCCCCATGTTGTCCCCCTTAGAAAAGGCCCCCCTTGTGTTATCTATCCCCCCCATAAAGATAGCCCCTTGTGTTGCCCATCCCCATATAGATATCCCCCAGTGTTGTCCATCCCTCTATAAGTAGCCCCCCAGTGTTGTTCATCCCCCTTTAGGTAGCCCCCAGTGTTGTCCATCCCCCTTTAGGTAGCCCCCAGTTTTGTGCATCACCCTATAGGTAACCCCCAGTTTTGTGCATCCCCCTATAGGCAGCCCCAGTGTTGTCCATCCCCCTATAGGCAGCCCCAGTGTTGTGCATTCCTCTATAGGTAGCCCCCAGTTTTGTGCTTCCCCTATGGGTAGCCCCCAGTTTTGTGCATCCCCCATATAGGCAGCCCCCAGTCTTGTGCATCCCCCTATGGGTAGCCCCCAGTGTTGTCCATCCCCCTATATATAGCCCCCAGTTTTGTGCATCCCCCTATAGGTAGCCCCCAGTTTTGTCCATCCCCTATAGGCAGCCCCAGTGTTGTGCATCCCCCTATAGGTAGCCGCCAGTTTTGTGAATCCCCCTATAGGCAGCTCCCAGTCTTGTGCATCCCTAGCCTCATATAGCCCCCAGTGTTGTTCCTCCCCCATATAGCCCCCAGTGTTGTTCCTCCCCCATATAGCCCCCAGTGTTGTTCATCCCCTATATTACTCCCAGTGTTGTTCCTCCCTCATATAGACCCTAGTGTTATACCTCCCCCATATCACCCCCAGTGTTGTTCCTCCCCCATATAGCCCCCAGTGCTATACTTCCCCCATATAGCAGTGTTGTCCCCCCCTATATCGCCCCCAGTGTTGTTCTTCCCCCATATAGCCCCTAGTTTTGTTGTTCCTCCTCCATATAGCCCCCGATGTTCCCCTCTGATAAAAAGCAAAAAACAAAACAGAACTCACCTAACCACACGCTACCCCGACGGTCGCTGGTCTCTTCTGGATGAGCAGCTCCCTGTTCGAGTCCCACGCAGCACCGTCACTGAGCTCAGTATGCGCGGCGGCTGGGGCTTCCGCTACAGGGAGTGAGCTCAGTGATGGCGCTGCATGGGACTCGAACAGGGAGCTGCTCATCGGGCGGGGGCCGGGCCAACACTCTTGTGATCGCAAGCAAAACGCTGCTTGTGATCACAAGAGTGATTGACAGGGCGGGAAGCCTATGGCTTCTTGCACTGTCAATCAAAACACTGAACACCCGGGAGGCCACTGGGTACTGCAGACGGTCAGCTCCGGGGGCCAAGGCCTCGGGCCCCAGGATGCTAGGGGCCCCGTAGCCGCCGCTCCGGCGGTAGTTCCGCCAGTGAACAAAAGGCTTACGTTTTGCCCATTCTCCCAAACCGGCCTCCCCCTCCAATGTACCAATGTTTAGCAATGACACTACAAATACGGGGGGACTCAGGAGCATCACTGATTGGTCCTCAGTGACAGCTCTGAGCCCCAGCCGGGATCCCTTCAGCTGCAGCACTACGTAAATTTGTGATTACTACGGAACTTGCGTAGTGTGAACATAGCCTTAATCTGTACATGAGTATATTCATATGTAAAACCCTTCAAAATATTCCTTATATTATTATTATTATTAATAATAATTATCTAAATCCTGTTCATTGTACCTATTCTGAAGCCGAGAGACAGCGTTTGCTCTGATCATGGTCAATATAGTAAAAAGAAATGCAGACAAAAACGAAGCAACACCAAAATAAATTCAAATTCTTTATTTTTTTTAAATATGCAACATTGTAATGAAATATTACCGGCCCTTTAATGAATAGCTGATCCGGTGACTCTCAGGTCAGGTCTGGTGGAGACCACAGAACGTGCCGCAGATCATTCCCTCCTCTATTATCCTGGTCTGAGAGTCACCGGACCAAAGATCCAGAGGAAGGCGAAGAAACCCCCCGGAGACTTCTACCTCAGGGGGGAAAAAAATTCCTTCCTGACCCCACAAGTGGCGATCGGATCTGATCTCCCTGGATCACGACTAGCCTGCTGCATATTGCTGTATAGAGTATATAGGATCAGGACCCTGTAAGGAAAGAAAGACAGAGACAGTAATGCTGCACAGTATGTTGTCCCTATAGAAATAATAATAATTATTATTACATATATATCCATCACATATACAATACATATACATATACAATGTCCTGCTCCTAGGAGCTTACAATCTATATGGATCAGGAGACCTGCTCTTAAGAGCTTACAGGCTTATATATAATACATGACTACATGTCTGCCCGAAGAGCTTACAATCTAATGTACACTACAATACCCCACTCCTAAGAGCTTGCATTGCAATGTACGGTACAGATGTCGCCAGTGTTAACATGAACACCACAAAGCATTTCATGGTAACACAAGCTACATGTGTAGAGGCCCTGCTCCCCGAAGGAGCTTACAATCTAATATACAACCTACCACACAGCAGACATACAACAGAGAGGGGGCTGTCTGCATAAGAACAGCCATTTTAAAAGGGTTTTCCAGGGAATGATGGCCAATGCTGTGCATAGACTTTAACTCAACTTTCCTTGGAAAACCCCTTTAAGGCCAGGTTCACACATGAGCCCAGATGGGGTGTTTACTAAAATATATTTAGCTCCATGTGTGAACGAGGCCTCAGCGATGAGCTCCCTACCTGGCCGTGTCTTGTTCAAGCTGCCACCTGTAAATAACAGCAGAAGCCTCAGCTACAGCTGTATACTCCGCACCATGTGTGACATCATCAGCCTTGTCTTTGTGATGTCATCATAACTGCTGCTGTTGTTTATGTATCCGCTTACAATCAGTGATAAGTGCTCAGCTGTGATTGGTTGCTATGTGAGCGGTGATTGGTTGCTATAGGCAACAAAGGACGGTTCTACCGTAAGACCGTGCAATAAATCTGCCCCTAAGTGATTGATTCCATCCAAAGGAAACAACTTCACCGTGGTTGTCTTCATAAACTTTTATTGCTTCATATAAAAAAAACGGACACAGTGCGGACATAGGGGGAGATTTATCAAACATGGTATAAAGTGAAACTGGCTCAGTTGCCCCTAGCAACCAATGAGATTCTGCCTTTCATTTTCCAAAGAGTCTGTGAGGAATGAAAGGTGGAATCTGATTGGTTGCTAGGGGCAACTGAGCCAGTTCCACTTTACACCGTATTTGGTAAATCCCCCCATAGTGGTAACAGACCCAAGACAGAGTGGTGACAGACTGTCTGACATGCACAGAGCTTTCACGCACCTGCCCTTTCATCCACGTCAACGCGCTATTCAAATAACTAACAAAGCGGTGACGTGCTACACATGTGAAACATAATAAAGGGGTTATCCAGCGCTTCAAAAACATGGCCACTTTTCCCCCACTCTTGTCCTCAGTTCAGGTGCGGTTTGCAATTAAGCTCCATTCACTTCATTGGAATTGAGTTTCAAACCCTGCACCCAAACTGGAGACAAAAGTGGTGCAAAAGCGGCCATGTTTTTGTAGTGCTGGATTACCCCTTTTAGAAAGAAAGCTCCGCAGCGATGTGCAACATAGTGGAGGGTGCACATGACTAGGGGAGATGACAAGCACGTGCCAGGATCGTGCAAAGGGGATGAGTGGGGAGGGGGCTGCTGGTAATTGGTGGAAAGAGGGAGAAAGGGGTGGGGGGAAGGCGAGGTATATTTGGGGAGGGAGGAGCAGAACGGTCAGACCTAGCGGAGCTACACAGAGAAAAGTTCCCGCCCGCCCTTAGTGTTTGGGGGGGGGTACGGTTTGTCACGGCGGCTGGAGTGGGTTGGGGAATTGGAGGTGACCCGGTTAAAATTGGAGACTCATAGTTAATGTTAATATTAGTTAAAATTGGAGAACATGGTTTTGGAATGCTGGGGCGGTACCCAGCTGGTGTGGGAGATCCTGTGGCCAGTGCCACAGGGGAGTGCATGGCTTCAACAGGTGGTGTCCTCAGGTTAGGTGCCTGCGACTGAGGGCAAGTTGAAGACCTTGGTGGATAACGGAAAGGGGGAAAAAGAGCAGGGGGTCCTTCCAATTCTCCTCTCACTGGGTTGGATTATCTCAGGGGGGTGTTGTTTCCAATGTTATTAACCACGTTGGTTATTGTTATTTATATTTTATAAGAGAAGGAATTTTCATACCTGGTGGATATTTTATTGTTAATAAAATTGGGCCGCTGTGGCCTTTGCACCACAACTATGTGTCGTCTCTTCAATGGGTGAAAGGGGTGGTGTATGGCCTAGCGCAGGTAAGCTATCCCTTAAGTCATGATTACACACATAAAATATATACAATTAAAAACCAAGTTGTACAACAGGTAAGTATATATTATTATAGGAGGAAGCTATGATCAACCCTATCATTCAGGCCCCCAGGACACTCAGCTTCCATACCGATTATTCATAGTAGCTCGGCTTTCGGCAGAGCCCTGTGTCTATCTTGCCCTTTCAATGGCAGCATATCTAAGAACTGAGGCATCACCTCTGTGACTATCCCTAAGATGCTCAATAAATCGGGATGCTCCTATTCCCGTCTTGATAGAATAGACATGTTACCTAAAACAGGTACATAGGGATCTCTTGGTCTTCCCTATGTAAAAGCGACCATAGCAAGTCTTACAAAATAACAAAGTCTTTGATACTTACATTAAAGGGGTTATCCAGCGCTACAAAAACATGGCCACTTTTCCCCTACTGTTGTCTCCAGTTTGGGTGGGGTTTTGAAACTCAGTTCCATTGAAGTAAATGGAGCTTAATTGCAAAACACACCTAAAACTGGAGACAACAGTAGGGGGAAAAGTGGGCATGTTTTTGTAGCGCTGGATAACCCCTTTAACACCATTAAGTGTCAGAGACAAGCATTTAAACAAGTCCCTGCACCAACTACACGATCCACATTGATAGTTTCTCTTCAGATCATTACCATAGCCATATTTTACTTTTTTTTGCTTTTGGAAGTGAACTTACTACGGACTAGTATATCTCTCAAACTGGTCCTATGCCTGAAAGTAACAAAAGCAAGGGCGTAACTAGAAATGGCTGGGCCCCATAGCAAACTTTTGATTGGGTCCCCCCCCCCCCTCATCTGACCTACCACTACACCATCAACACACCCAGCTCTACACAGGTTCTGTACTCCATCTAAATTACAGTGCAGATATATTTAGTGACTCACAGGGGACGTCTTCTCTGATCAGAGTTCTTTCTTTTCATTTTCTTCTCCACCATCCCTGGGCCCATTATGAGAACTTCTCCGAGCCACGAATCCACAGAATCTGCCAGACAGACATATTAGGCTCCTCACTCTGTCACCATACTCATCTCTCTACAAACTGCACATCTGTATTGGCCCCTTTAAGCCCTCTTTCAGTGGTCAGCCCTGGCTCTTTGTAGTGTGTGTGTGTGTGTGTGTGTTTATATATATATATATATATATATATATATTATATATATATATATAGTATATGGCCCCCTCTGTGTATTCCCCTTATAGATGACCCCTCTGTGTAGTCCACTATAGTAGATGCCCCCCTCTGTGCATGCCCTATTGAATACACCCCCCCCCCCAGTGTAGTTCCCCTTATAGATGGCCCCTCTGTGTAGTTTCCCTTTTAGATGCCTCCTCTGTGTTGTCCTCCTTATAGTTTGCCCCCTTAAAGATGACCCCCATGTTGTCCCCCTTAGAAAAGGCCCCCCTTGTGTTATCTATCCCCCCCATAAAGATAGCCCCCTTGTGTTGCCCATCCCCATATAGATATCCCCCAGTGTTGTCCATCCCTCTATAAGTAGCTCCCCAGTGTTGTTCATCCCCCTTTAGGTAGCCCCCAGTGTTGTCCATCCCCCTTTAGGTAGCCCCCAGTTTTGTGCATCCCCCTATAGGTAACCCCCAGTTTTGTGCATCCCCCTATAGGCAGCCCCAGTGTTGTCCATCCCCCTATAGGCAGCCCCAGTGTTGTGCATTCCTCTATAGGTAGCCCCCAGTTTTGTGCTTCCCCTATGGGTAGCCCCCAGTTTTGTGCATCCCCCTATAGGCAGCCCCCAGTCTTGTGCATCCCCCTATGGGTAGCCCCCAGTGTTGTCCATCCCCCTATATATAGCCCCCAGTTTTGTGCATCCCCCTATAGGTAGCCCCCAGTTTTGTCCATCCCCTATAGGCAGCCCCAGTGTTGTGCATCCCCCTATAGGTAGCCCCCAGTTTTGTGAATCCCCCTATAGGCAGCTCCCAGTCTTGTGCATCCCTAGCCTCATATAGCCCCCAGTGTTGTTCCTCCCCCATATAGCCCCCAGTGTTGTTCCTCCCCCATATAGCCCCAGTGTTTTTCCTCCCCCATATAGCCCCCAGTGTTGTTCATCCCCTATATTACTTCCAGTGTTGTTCCTCCCTCATATAGACCCTAGTGTTATACCTCCCCCATATCACCCCCAGTGTTGTTCCTCCCCCATATAGCCCCCAGTGCTATACTTCCCCCATATAGCAGTGTTGTCCCCCCCTATATCGCCCCCAGTGTTGTTCTTCCCCCATATAGCCCCTAGTTTTGTTGTTCCTCCCCCATATAGCCCCCGATGTTCCCCTCTGATAAAAAGCAAAAAACAAAACAGAACTCACCTAACCACACGCTACCCCGACGGTCGCTGGTCTCTTCTGGATGAGCAGCTCCCTGTTCGAGTCCCACGCAGCACCGTCACTGAGCTCAGTGTGCGCGGCGGCTGGGGCTTCCGCTACAGGGAGTAACGCGCTCTCTGTACCGGAAGTCCCAGCCGCCGCGCACACTGAGCTCAGTGATGGCGCTGCATGGGACTCGAACAGGGAGCTGCTCATCGGGCGGGGGCCGGGCCAACACTCTTGTGATCGCAAGCAAAACGCTGCTTGTGATCACAAGAGTGATTGACAGGGCGGGAAGCCTATGGCTTCTTGCACTGTCAATCAAAACACTGAACACCCGGGAGGCCACTGGGTACTGCAGACGGTCAGCTCCGGGGGCCAAGGCCTCGGGCCCCAGGATGCTAGGGGCCCCGTAGCCGCCGCTCCGGCGGTAGTTCCGCCAGTGAACAAAAGGCTTACGTTTTGCCCATTCTCCCAAACCGGCCTCCCCCTCCAATGTACCAATGTTTAGCAATGACACTACAAATACGGGGGGACTCAGGAGCATCACTGATTGGTCCTCAGTGACAGCTCTGAGCCCAGCCGGGATCCCTTCAGCCTGCAGCACTACGTAAATTTGTGATTACTACGGAACTTGCGTAGTGTGAACATAGCCTTAATCTGTACATGAGTATATTCATATGTAAAACCCTTCAAAATATTCCTTATATTATTATTATTATTAATAATAATTATCTAAATCCTGTTCATTGTACCTATTCTGAAGCCGAGAGACAGCGTTTGCTCTGATCATGGTCAATATAGTAAAAGAAATGCAGACAAAACGAAGCAACACCAAAATAAATTCAAATTCTTTATTTTTTTTAAATATGCAACATTGTAATGAAATATTACCGGCCCTTTAATGAATAGCTGATCCGGTGACTCTCAGGTCAGGTCTGGTGGAGACCACAGAACGTGCCGCAGATCATTCCCTCCTCTATTATCCTGGTCTGAGAGTCACCGGACCAAAGATCCAGAGGAAGGCGAAGAAACCCCCCGGAGACTTCTACCTCAGGGGGGAAAAAAATTCCTTCCTGACCCCACAAGTGGCGATCGGATCTGATCTCCCTGGATCACGACTAGCCTGCTGCATATTGCTGTATAGAGTATATAGGATCAGGACCCTGTAAGGAAAGAAAGACAGAGACAGTAATGCTGCACAGTATGTTGTCCCTATAGAAATAATAATAATAATTATTACATATATATCCATCACATATACAATACATATACATATACAATGTCCTGCTCCTAGGAGCTTACAATCTATATGGATCAGGAGACCTGCTCTTAAGAGCTTACAGGCTTATATATAATACATGACTACATGTCTGCCCCGAAGAGCTTACAATCTAATGTACACTACAATACCCCACTCCTAAGAGCTTGCATTGCAATGTACGGTACAGATGTCGCCAGTGTTAACATGAACACCACAAAGCATTTCATGGTAACACAAGCTACATGTGTAGAGGCCCTGCTCCCCGAAGGAGCTTACAATCTAATATACAACCTACCACACAGCAGACATACAACAGAGAGGGGGCTGTCTGCATAAGAACAGCCATTTTAAAAGGGTTTTCCAGGGAATGATGGCCAATGCTGTGCATAGACTTTAACTCAACTTTCCTTGGAAAACCCCTTTAAGGCCAGGTTCACACATGAGCCCAGATGGGGTGTTTACTAAAATATATTTAGCTCCATGTGTGAACGAGGCCTCAGCGATGAGCTCCCTACCTGGCCGTGTCTTGTTCAAGCTGCCAACCTGTAAATAACAGCAGAAGCCTCAGCTACAGCTGTATACTCCGCACCATGTGTGACATCATCAGCCTTGTCTTTGTGATGTCATCATAACTGCTGCTGTTGTTTATGTATCCGCTTACAATCAGTGATAAGTGCTCAGCTGTGATTGGTTGCTATGTGAGCGGTGATTGGTTGCTATAGGCAACAAAGGACGGTTCTACCGTAAGACCGTGCAATAAATCTGCCCCTAAGTGATTGATTCCATCCAAAGGAAACAACTTCACCGTGGTTGTCTTCATAAACTTTTATTGCTTCATATAAAAAAAACGGACACAGTGCGGACATAGGGGGAGATTTATCAAACATGGTATAAAGTGAAACTGGCTCAGTTGCCCCTAGCAACCAATGAGATTCTGCCTTTCATTTTCCAAAGAGTCTGTGAGGAATGAAAGGTGGAATCTGATTGGTTGCTAGGGGCAACTGAGCCAGTTCCACTTTACACCGTATTTGGTAAATCCCCCCATAGTGGTAACAGACCCAAGACAGAGTGGTGACAGACTGTCTGACATGCACAGAGCTTTCACGCACCTGCCCTTTCATCCACGTCAACGCGCTATTCAAATAACTAACAAAGCGGTGACGCGCTACACATGTGAAACATAATAAAGGGGTTATCCAGCGCTTCAAAAACATGGCCACTTTTCCCCCACTCTTGTCCTCAGTTCAGGTGCGGTTTGCAATTAAGCTCCATTCACTTCATTGGAATTGAGTTTCAAATCCTGCACCCAAACTGGAGACAAGAGTGGTGCAAAAGCGGCCATGTTTTTGTAGTGCTGGATTACCCCTTTTAGAAAGAAAGCTCCGCAGCGATGTGCAACATAGTGGAGGGTGCACATGACTAGGGGAGATGACAAGCACGTGCCAGGATCGTGCAAAGGGGATGAGTGGGGAGGGGGCTGCTGGTAATTGGTGGAAAGAGGGAGAAAGGGGTGGGGGGAAGGCGAGGTATATTTGGGGAGGGAGGAGCAGAACGGTCAGACCTAGCGGAGCTACACAGAGAAAAGTTCCCGCCCGCCCTTAGTGTTTGGGGGGGGTACGGTTTGTCACGGCGGCTGGAGTGGGTAGGGGAATTGGAGGTGACCCGGTTAAAATTGGAGACTCATAGTTAATGTTAATATTAGTTAAAATTGGAGAACATGGTTTTGGAATGCTGGGGCGGTACCCAGCTGGTGTGGGAGATCCTGTGGCCAGTGCCACAGGGGAGTGCATGGCTTCAACAGGTGGTGTCCTCAGGTTAGGTGCCTGCGACTGAGGGCAAGTTGAAGACCTTGGTGGATAACGGAAAGGGGGAAAAAGAGCAGGGGGGTCCTTCCAATTCTCCTCTCACTGGGTTGGATTATCTCAGGGGGGTGTTGTTTCCAATGTTATTAACCACGTTGGTTATTGTTATTTATATTTTATAAGAGAAGGAATTTTCATACCTGGTGGATATTTTATTGTTAATAAAATTGGGCCGCTGTGGCCTTTGCACCACAACTATGTGTCGTCTCTTCAATGGGTGAAAGGGGTGGTGTATGGCCTAGCGCAGGTAAGCTATCCCTTAAGTCATGATTACACACATAAAATATATACAATTAAAAACCAAGTTGTACAACAGGTAAGTATATATTATTATAGGAGGAAGCTATGATCAACCCTATCATTCAGGCCCCCAGGACACTCAGCTTCCATACCGATTATTCATAGTAGCTCGGCTTTCGGCAGAGCCCTGTGTCTATCTTGCCCTTTCAATGGCAGCATATCTAAGAACTGAGGCATCACCTCTGTGACTATCCCTAAGATGCTCAATAAATCGGGATGCTCCTATTCCCGTCTTGATAGAATAGACATGTTACCTAAAACAGGTACATAGGGATCTCTTGGTCTTCCCTATGTAAAAGCGACCATAGCAAGTCTTACAAAATAACAAAGTCTTTGATACTTACATTAAAGGGGTTATCCAGCGCTACAAAAACATGGCCA